>NW_017099704.1:103709-114970 GCF_001412225.1 Nicrophorus vespilloides
AATTGGGGAGGCGTGGTAGCATAAAGGTTGGAAAGCGCTGATTTAATGTATAAGTTTCATACGAACGCCATCACGTGTCAATATGATGAATTAAATGTTAAAAAAAAAACAATGAGAGTTTCTTCTTCTTTTTTTTTTAATTTTTGTTATTTTTTCTTTGTAAAAATGGTAAATGTAACTGTCATTTAATGTATCTGTGTGTGTAGTGGGTGGACTATCGTTGCTTAATATGTCATTTGCATAGAGCGCGCCATCTCGTTCGTGTGCGGTATTCATTTGGATTGCTTTGATCTTAACTTACGGAGCGGAGCGGAAATAAATCGAGCATGGTAAATTAACAGTTTAGATGCGGCTTATAATAACTCCCGAATAGTTTCTGTGAATGCACGTAAATACACTCAGCAACAGACACACACATATATATATATAAATACAAATGCATTGTGCACATGCTGCTTTCGTCTCCCCCCTGGGCTTTCGATTTAAGCGCCGCATTTCCCAAAGCCCCACTTGTGCTCTTCCACTCCACCCCCCTCACTTTAGAGCTCCTCAAATACAGATATATACACCGCCCCCAGCCCCCTCACCTAAAACACAGGGGATTATGCATGTAATAATTCCGCGTATAAGCTCACTAAACGTATCTAGCAGACGATAGATTCTAATTCCAGACAGAATCATTGTCATGCCTCTGCCGCCTCTTCTACCGCCCCCCCAACCCGAGCTCGTCGTGTCAGCCGTTTATGACATGCTTTCCACACAGTATAACACACACACATACATAGTAGGGACAAACACAGAGAGAGAGAGAAGCGATGATATCGCATTATCGCAACATGCGCCGGCTCTATGTCCCATATTGCTCAGCAATCTGTGCTAGTGAGGGTTTGAGGGGGTTTGTTTCGGGTTATTAAGGCCATTTACAGCCCGCCGGCTCGTGTTGCAGCCTAATGCGCGGCTATCGAAATTATTAATAATTAATTAAAACCAATAACATTTTTTTTGGAACGAGCGCCGTAATCAATATCGTGTAGTGTGTTTTTTTATTTCTTTAGCTGTATTAAATGAGAGTCTGAGCATCTCATTATCAGAACAGATATCGGAATAAATGCGAATATAATGCACCCATAATAATGATGAATGTTATAATCTACTTAAATTTAAGCGTTTAAACGTATTCAATACCTTTTATTCAATTTTATAACAACTTTTATTTATTTATTCTTTACATTTATTATTAGTTTACTGATTTTTTTTTAATTTAATTATTTTTTTTTATTAATAATAATATTTATTGAAACAATACAATTAATTTTGTTTTGAAATTTTCAAACAGACAAAAATAATGAATTTTTTCATGATTTTCAAATACTACGAATTTTGTCTTAACTTTACTAATATTGATATGCAGTTTCTTCTGTTTGATAAGAAAAAAGAACATTTTTTGTAAATTGGGAAATCTTTTTGTGACTTTTTTGTAAATAATGGTAGAAAATATAATAATAACGGTTTAGAAATGTTGTGAATGTTGTTTTAGCTTTAGTGATTTTGATATGCATTTGCTTCTGTTTGGATATCGTTGAAAGTTTACTGATTTTCGGTAGTAAAAGAAAAACTAAAACTTTGGTAGCTCTTTGTCGGATGTTTGGTAGAGGAAGAGCAACAACAATAATCGCTTGCTTGGATTCTTCCACTAACGGGAACAATGGACGATTTCGGTGCAATCGCGTAGGCGATCGTTGCTGAACAATGTTTAATTAATCTCGGGGTCACGTGTGTCCTCTACTCTCTACTCTCTATCAGGTCGCACATAATCAGTGGATGAGAGAGAGTTAAGGTTAATTTGACCGGAGACAAAGGGATCGATTTTAGGTGACTTCGATGATAACATCGAGGGTGTATTTAGAAGAAAAGGCGGATTGTAAATCATTTATTTGTGCGGCCAACTTTCCGTTTATCGTCGCCCTTGAAGCGCTTTTCGTGAATCCCCTAGAGGGGGTGGCGAAAGAGACGGAGGCGGCGGCGGCGTTCGGGAACAGACAGATTTTAAGCCAGATCCCCGAACACTTACGCTTAATCCGCGGGCTTAACGCTACGAAAAAAAGAGAAGAAAACGTAACGTGAAAAGAAACGACAGATGGGGGTAGATGAAAGTAGATAGATAGAAACGATAAAAGCTTACCTTCCCATGTACTCGCACCACCAAAAGATTTTAAAATGATCGAAAGACATCACCGGATATCCGGAAATTAATTGGTGACCAATCACAGATGATGGTTTCAGTGTGTGTATGTGTGTATGCATAAACAGGTGCCGTGATTATTGTTTGTATCGGTTGCGGTTTCCGGCTCTAATTGCGTCACTTCACGTCGAGAAACAGCGAAGCATTTCTGCAAAACGGAAAACGCTCGAATACGTACGATATATATAGTAAGCTATACAGATGTATAAAAGGGGGCCGTAAACTCGATCACATTTGTGTCACGGATCAGCGATCGCGACGAAAGTTTTTCCCCGAAATCAGACTACAAATAACCGGCGAGACGTTTCAAAGGAAATTCGATTCCATTGAAAAGGAGTTGCTAGAGTGAAGCAGAAAAAGGCCAGAAGTTTTCATTTTTACGCTCCAGTTTTCCTCTCTTTGCCCCTTATTTCTTTGCGATTATAATACACGGTCTTACGTCGATGTTCGTATGGTTAACCGCACCCTCCAAAAACAATGTATCAGTTTCCATCCGCACAAATAAAAACATTATCTTAGCAACTGTCAAATGTTAACAGTTATCTTTGCTCGTTCATTTCATTTCTTAACAAGAACAATAGCAAGAAAAGTTGCTACAAGCAAAAAGTAAAAAAAAAATCAAATGAAGAGAGAAACTCAAATATAATGCATAAAATTGTTTATATAATTTTCCAAATGTTTTAACGTAAAGCAAGGCAATGTGAGATTTGCGATTAACAGAATTATAAAACAAATGGTTTAATTTGTTTTGTAAACAAAAGAGAGATCCAAATATAATATGCTCCAATTCGTTTAAAATCCTAACATTATTATTTTACGTATTTTTTTTTTATGGAAATTTAGAATTCTCGCCTACTTCGAGTGCGCGTCGTAAATTTTGCGGGTAATAAAAATTAACCGGATTAATTAGCGGAAATAATAAATGATAATTTACGTGTTCTACATTTCCCCAAAAAAAAATGGAAGAAAAAATGTACGAAAATGCGAATCCCGCTCCTAATTGAAAAATCCACCTCCTACCTCCCTCGGAGCGGTAATTAACAGAGAAAAAATCCATTACGAACGTATGGAAATTGAACCGAGCCGAGGGAAAATGGAACGACGAGAGTGGATTGAAACCGTTTTGCAATTTTCACCGCAGGAAAAATTTTGTCTTTTGCACGTTATTTTTTGTTTTTTGTTTTTTTTGTCATGTAACATCATGAATATTCTCTGTGCATGGACTAGTTTTGAGCGAGTTTACATATCGTTTGCGTAAAAGAATAAATAGTTTTTTTCGATTTCCTTAATTAAATCTAGTTTCAAAGAATTTCTTGAAATTCAATTGATCAATTTGAATTTGTCGTATTTATGAGTGTATTGAATGAATGAAAGACATTTTCGAAGTTGACTTAGGAATTGTGAAATTAAGGTGTGTGCTCGGCGGGGATCGTGAAGTATTCCCGGCTGCTGCAATTAGTGCGAATTTCATTGAATGGAAAATTGAGAGGAGAATTGGGGGAGGTTTTGCGTGATGCGATCGAAACGGATAAAACCACAGCTCATACTCATAGCATTCCTCAAATATCCAACTTTAATATGCATATTTTGTATTGATTCTATGTATTATAGTTTTCGAGAAAATCAGAAATAATAATTGCATTTGATCATTTTTTTTGTTTAATTAAATTTTCGACGTTTTGAGTTGTTTGTAATATTTGATAAATTTTAATCCAAATAAAAGTGTTAAATCATTTAAATATTCCATAAAAAATGAAGTAATTATCGAACAATTTCCTTCTGTGGTTTTAAAACGCGAATCACAGGTTGCTATGAAAGTTTAAACAATTCTTATTGGATGACGAAAAGAAAAAGTAATAAAGATCAAATCAAACATAAGTTGCGTCCTTTAACCTTTCCACTGTTTCAATATATAAATAAATACTAAATTGTTCAATTAATTAAAAATGTATCTTTATAATATTTATCTTTATACTGTTTATGCTGCCACCTAGCTTAAGGTACGAGAAGTTTCAGTGACAGCATGTTAGATGGGTTGCCTCTATTTGATTACGTCTAATATAAATTATATAACAGATTATCTAGCTGTAAAATAGAAAAAATATAATACATGAGTAGCAAGAACATTACCTTTTCTAATTTGTTGTTCAACTTCTTGCAGTCTCTGGTTTTTTTCTCTATGTTGGCTCCTCCGTACTTGCATAATCATAGTCCCATTTCTCTCCAACATATTCGAACGCTGAATTTGAACATCGTGCATCCTTGTCGTTGGCAAACTTTGTCCACTTGGTGTCAGCACTGATTCTGTCAGTCAGACATTTGTAACCTTCTTCGATCTTCTCTAAATTCTCAGTGTAAGAAATAACCCACGAAGATGCTTTCCAGGGCCGCCCTCCTCTCAGGTAAATGATAATTACGATTATGCTGTGGACGCGTTTTCCAGCAAATCCAGAACGATTATGCAACGCGATCGCCGATCGCACTTTATTTAACGCCACTCTGGTTATGTAACAATTGAAAATTGCTATCTCCAGGACAACAGAACCGCGCTCTCGTCGCCTTGGCCGCGAGGACCACCGGTACCACCGCCTGCAACAATGTCGCCGCCAGCTGCGACAGCCAGGTCGAGATGACGAGACCTGTAAGTAGATTTTGAAAAATCCAATTGGATTTGATCGATGATTTTTACTGTAGGTCAGGATGGAACCTGGTAAAGTTCGTATGGGATTCATCCCTGAAGAATGGTTCAACTTCTTCTACAAGAAGACAGGTGTAACTGGACCGTACACTTTGGGATTCACCCTCAGCACCTACCTGCTCAGTAAGGAGATCTACGTGCTGGAGCACGAATTCTACTCCGGTCTCTCTTTGGCCCTGATGTGCGTCGTCGCTGTCAAGAAGATTGGACCTGGTCTTGCCAAGTACCTTGACAAGGAAATCGATGTGAGTTGTTGCTTGGTTACAATTTGCATGTTTGATGTTAATTGTTGTTGTTTTTTTCAAGGCCTACGAGACTGAATGGAACGAGAGCCGCGTCAACGAGAGGCAGGTGCTCGAGCAGCAGATCGGCAATGAAGAGAAGATGCAGTGGAGCGCCGAGGGACAGAACATGATGGTGCAAGCCAAACGCGAGAACGTCGCTCTTCAACTGGAGGCCGCTTACCGTGGTCGTGTGATGACCGCCTACCAGGAGGTCAAGAAACGTTTGGACTACCAAGTCGAGATCCAGAACATCGAGCGTAGGATTGCTCAGAGGAACCTCATCGATTACGTCGTCAGGAGGGTCATGAGCTCCATCACCCCGGACCAAGACAAGAAGAACATCGACAAGTGCATTGCCGATTTGAGTTCCCTGGCCAAGGCTTAAACATTAAAAAAAAAACCTAATTTAATTCGGAGAGAGAGAGTAGTTTCCGTGTCTTTTTACTTTATACCATCATCTCTACTGATTATTATATACCTCTAAGATCGAACTTTTATTGTCTTCTTTTATTTTAAAGAAATATATAATAATAGAATATACAAATAAAAACGGAAAGATGTTTAAATAACTTCCTTTATTATTATTATCAGTATCATCTTATAAACTTAAATAACTCGGAACAATTCAATATCTTTGCTTCTTTCTTTATTAATAATAATAATATAGGTGGTATATAAAAAAATAAACTGAAGAATGTTAAAAATCAATCGTAAGTCCTCTGGAAACTCTTTTCGTGACTCCTCCGATTGATGTCGTGCATCTTCGTGACCTGATCCAGATGCGTGCTGATCTTCGTTGTATTTCTGTCGATCCACTGCAGCGAATTCATGTGGGCGTTCAGGATCTTCCCGATCTGGGTGATCGGATTGGACAGCTCCTGCGTTTTGTTGGCTTCGTTCAACTGTTCGATGATCTCCTTCAGATCCTCCGACATTTGTTTCAATTGCGTATCCATGGTTTCCGCCAACTGATACGTGTGATTCCTGTCCAGATCTGTGATCGGCAGCTCGTTCAGTTCCTTCTCCAGCGGCGCAATAAGATCCTCGAGTTCCTTCTGCTGCGCCAGCACGAAATCCAATTCCTGATCGAGATTCTGCTGCTGCTGCTTCACCCTCTCGATGCTGTTATTCAATGAAAGCACCTTCTCCCCGTTCGAGATGAGCAGTCTGTCCCAGGCGTTCAGCTGCTTCGCCTGATTTCCAAAAAGCTTGCCCTGCTCCTCCAAATCTATGGTCCACTTGTTGATGGCGTCCTCCAACTGTGCGAACGTCAACGTCCCGGTGGGCGGAACAACGCTCGCACTTGTCAGGCTGCTAGGCAACGAAGTCGTCGTCGCGGTGGTTGTCGCCGCCCCCAATGAGAAACCTGCCGACGTTGTGGCCGCTGCGGTCGCGCTCGGCATCGAAAAAGATAAGGTGCTTTTACCTAGACCCAAACCGGGAGCGGCGGCGGCGGTCGCAGCTGGTGTAGGCGCAGCTCCGCCTAAGCTGAATCCACTAGTCGAAGACGCCGGAGTCGTGGCTGGTTTGGATAAGTTAAAGGCTAACGGAGCTGCAGTGTTCGCCGCCCCCAAGCTGAAGGTGGGCGTTGCCGTACTGGTCGCCGCTCCGCCCAAATTGAAACTAGGTGTTGCGGCGCTGGCCGCAGGTGTCGCCGCCGCGCCTAAAACAAACCCAGACGATGCCGGTTGCTGCTGAGTGGGTGGCACGAAGTTTAGCGTCGGAGCTGCTGCTGCAGCTCCAAAAACTGACGGTGCCGGCGTCGAGGCTGCAGCTCCGCCCAAATTGAAGCTGGGGGCGGGTTTATTGACGGCAGACAAATTGAAACTCGGCGCTGGAGACGCCCCTAAAACAAAATCACACAAATTATAATAATAATCATTGAATCAATTAGAAAGCTACAGTTGCCACAATTTACCTAGAGTGAAAGAACTTGCAGGTTTGGCTGGTGTTCCGGAACCAAAACTGAAGTTCAGACCGGCCTGCGGGGCGGCAGCAGCTGGAGTTCCAAAGGCCTTCGTCTTGGCATCACCGCCAGCGTTTCCGAAACTGAAACTGGGTGCCGGTGCATCTGTAAATAATTGAAGGAAAAAAAAAATAATGAGAGAGGGCATGAAAAATTGAGGTTAAGTCTGAATCCTGAATTCCTCTATTAATCTTTCGTTAATTTCCATTGGATTTTACCTGTTTTCGGTGTCCCAAACGAGAACGACATTTTTATTTACTTCGCACGACCTCTCCCAATGCAATTCACCACAAAAACTATACTACAACAAGGAAGAACCGCCAAGACCACTCTCTTCCGTTGACATCTGACAAACAAAACAATTGTTTTGTTAGGCAACCAACATATCATCGAAGCTAATTTTAAGAAGAATTCAATATTTGAAGAAAAAAAAACATGTTATTAAATTGTATCAATTGTAATTATTAAATATTAAGTTAAAATTACTGTTAAATTTTTTTGAAAAAATAACATAATTGATCATGTATTGTGAGTTGCCTATTATAATAAATGAAAATATTTTGTGATTATCTTCTGTAATTCGCTTACAATACAACAGGTGGCATTAATGATTAGTTGTATGAAATATTTAAAAATTTGAATTTTTATAATTGATTCAATTCACAAATTTACTTTTTTGTTATTATAGCAATTGTTTCATTGACAATTTCTAAGTTTTATATAAACTTTTATATCAAATGGTTGATCTTTATTTTTGTTTTATTTCATAAGATCACGCAATTACGAATATAGGATAGGCCGTGTTCAATTGTTCTCGCTCTTTAGCGTTACCTTGGCAACGGTCAATTGCGTAATTTTATTGCTTAGAAACGTACTTAATAACCGAGCTAAGTCTTATCCGCTTAAGTTCAGGAGTCACGCAGCGCGAGGTTAGGTTTTATTATGGTAAGTTCGCCCCCTCGGGGGGGATTGGGGAGACGCAATAAACACATAACGCGTGGAATTATCGATGCATCTAACACACATCTCACCTTATCGTGACAATAATAGTAGTAATAATAAAAAAAATAGAAGAAATAATAATAGTGGTGCACTTTTATTACGGGGGGGTCATAATGAAGCAATTTCATTTACACAACTCGGGGATAAGATAAAATAATAAAAAAGAAAGAATCGTGATCGATCCTTTAGTGAAACGCACATTTCGTGTCTGCGTTTAACTCTTCTTTAATTTTTACTTCTTCGTCTTTTCTTTTTTTTTATGTACGTAAACACAAGAGGCAAGAGCAAACAGTCGAACGGGATTCAAACAATTCCGAAATAAAAGTTGAAAAGTTCCGCTCCCCGATGAAATGTGTATAAAAAGAGAACAAATGAATTAGTGGAGGAAGAAGAAGAAGTAAAAAGAAACAAGAAACATCCTAAAAGCGTTTTCGCCGCTTGCTTTTCTTTATTATTACAATTTTAGACTTCTTCTTCTCTCGTGTTTTTCTTCTTCTTCTTGTTCTTCTTGGGATTCTCTGAGGGGGGCGAGAAAGAAGCAATTGATAATAAACTGGAGACGCGCGCGCGGATGCGGTCTCTTTGAACTCTCGCTTCTTTCCTGGAAACTGAGGATTCCCATCTTCATCTCACCATCTCTCACCATATACACACATTCAGACATATGTTTAAGAGAAGATTGAATCGGTGAAGAGAGAAAGAGATGAAAATTGATTGTATATTTTCCAAATTTGTTATCAATAGGCCTGTTTGCTCAGTTAAAAGCGAAACTCTGTTCCTCCTCTCTTTCTCTCTCTATTCTTTTTGATTGAACTTCGATGATGCCGCCACCGCCGCAATCCCCCAAAAACCATCAATATAATTATCTCACGATTATAACACCGTAGGAGAAAGAGAGTGAAGAAAAGGATCAATGTAAACAGCGAGGGTTGAAGGTCTTCAACATCTTCTACACCTTGACTTCTACAGGTCTCTCGGATGGACCAGCGGAAAGAAATGTCTTCAAAATGTCTCGTTTAGAAACGCAAATATTTGTCCAACCAATATTTGGAGGGAACAGAAAATTCTTCTTTTCCAATCGTCTTCTTTTTTTTTTCCTTACGTAAACGCAATCGGTGAACGTCCTCAACTCCTTCCATTTACATTCGTTCTTTCCCCGATTACTTTCATTCATTTGTGACGAATGCAAATTTTTAGAAATATGGATTTTCTGTTTACCAATTTGGAGGTTAGAATTTTACGTCAATTAATTAATTTTGAAAATTTGATTTTAATTAATCTTGGAAATTTAATTTTAACTTAATTTTTTAATTTTGCGTAACTTTTAAACATTTACAAAAGTGTAAAATCAAATTGGATTATTTCATAATGTCAAGTATTTTCAAATGAAAGTTGTTAAAAAGAGGTTAGGTTCGACATAGACTTAACTTAAATGTCAAAATCATTTAGAAACAAATGAAATTGCTTAAACATTTACAAAAGTGTAAAATCATATTGGATTATTTCAATAATGTCAACTATTTCCAAATGAAAGTTGTTAAAAAAAAAGGTTAGGTTTGACATTGACTTAACTTAAATGTCATTATCATCTAGAAACAAATGAAATTGCGTCCAATTTTGTCATGTTTTAAGTCAATTGGAAATGTCAAAATGACATTATAAAACTTTTGTTTTACTTAATTAAAATAAAACAAAATTATTTAGGATAATTTTTTTATATGGAAATTATTTAGAAATGCATTAAAATTACATGAATTATTTTCTATTCAACTGTTCGATGATTTCCAAATGAAAGTTGTTAAAAAAAGGTTAGGTTTGACATTGACTTAACTTAAATGTCATTATCATCTAGAAACAAATGAAATTGCGTCCAACTTTGTCATGTCTTCAGTCAATTGGAAATGTCAAAATGACATTACAAAACTTTTGTTTTACTTAATTAAAATAAAATATTTTTAATTTAGGATAATTTTTTTATATGGAAATTATTTAAAAATGCATTAAAATTACATGAATTATTTTCTATTCAACTGTTCGATGATTTCCATATGAAAGTTGTTAAAAAAAGGTTAGGTTTGACATTGACTTAACTTAAACGTCAATATCATCTAGAAACAAATGAAATTGCGTCCAACTTTGTCATGTCTTAAGTCAATTGGAAATGTCAAAATTTCATTATAAAACTTTTGTTTTACTTAATTAAAATAAAAAAAAAATATTTAGGACAATTTTTTTATATGGAAATAATTTAAAAATGCATTAAAATTACATGAATTATTTTCTATTCAACTGTTCGATGATTTCCAAATGAAAGTTGTTAAAAAAAAGGTTAGGTTTGACATTGACTTAACTTAAATGTCAATATCATCTAGAAACAAATGAAATTGCGTCCAACTTTGTCATGTCTTAAGTCAATTGGAAATGTCAAAATGACATTATAAAACTTTTGTTTTACTTAATTAAAATAAAAAATAAATTATTTAGGATAATTTTTTGATATGGAAATTATTTAAAATGCATTAAAATTACATGAATTATTTTCTAGTTTTGAAATATAGTAATTAATACTTTGTAAAGAAAATTTTACAATTATTCTTTGAAAACAAGTTAAATTTCTTTCAAAAAAAAATCATCTAATTTGTCTATATTCTTCAATTATTACGTAATAAAATGTGGATATTCAAGGGGGGGGGGGAAACAAAAAGTTGTTACCGATGCTTTTCGTTCTCGTTTGTTTTGCGTAACAATGGTTCGTTTATGGAAATCGTTTATTTTCGTGACTTTTGTTTCCTGCTTCATTTGTTTCGCGTACGCGGATATAATTGGCGCGATGTTCCGCAGAATTGTTGCTGCGAACAACAACAACAACTGATATGAAACAAACGAAATTGCGGTATTGTTCAGCGGTTTTCCATTCGTTGTTGTTGATCAAAGCTACCGTCGCGACGGCGTACAACGTCGGAGGAGCGTGTTGTTGTTGCTGTTGGAAACGTTCGGTGGGCGGAGACAGACGGGGGTGGGGGGCAGACAAGCGCCGCCCCCGATTCCTGTTGTTGGGCAACGTGAGCC
>NW_017099704.1:114988-130331 GCF_001412225.1 Nicrophorus vespilloides
TTTCAGTTCGGTTTCGGTCAGTCTTGGTCGCTGCTCCTCCAAGGGTGGACCTCCTCCAGACACACGAGAAACACACACACTCACTCATATACTCATTACATAAATATACAAGATACGCAAAACAAAAGAGGAGAGAGAGAGATATAGATTGAAGTTTCTTTCTTCTTCCGGTTCGTCTCACTTGTTTTCTCGGAAGTTCCGAGCGCTCGGACAGTGACAAAGTTAGTGCGAGGCGATGGGGCGTCGCGACGCCGGACACCACGACGCTACCGTCGGACCTCTTCCGCTCCTGCGATCCGTCATCCTCCAGGTCTCCATCCTCTTCGCAGCACTCGCATCTCAACCAGGCGCCGTCAAAGCCGATTGGTGGTAAGTCACCCACAAAACATACAATTCCTACATGTTGCTTAGCAACTACAAAAAAGAAACAATTTAACTTTTTCATAACACTTAAAGAAGTTTTCAACAATTTTAAATTGAAACAATTTATTAAAATACAAAAATGCTTATTCTTAAGAAAGAATCAAGTTACCAATTAAAACAAACAATTGACATTAATAACGTAACAAATAATAACATTAACCTTAACATCAAATTGCTGGAAGAAAAGTTGCCTAGTTAATTCAACAATTTAACGTCACGATTTTTACGATCAAAAGTAAATGCGTCTTAGAGATGTCAAGGAAATCTTGATTTGCAAGAAAAATGGATTTCTTTTTTTATACCTTTGACCTCAGTAAAAGTTGCGAACGAAACAATTGCTATAATAAAAAAACAAAGGAAATCTTCTGTTACTACAAACAATTTTTTATATGTTTTTGTTTTTAATTAAAAAATTAAAACTTTTGAAAACAATTGAAAAATGTAAATTTTGACAGGGACAATTTTTTTTAAATTATAAACTGAAATAAGAATTGAGCAAGAACAAAAGAAAATGTGAATGTTTTTTTTTTGTTTTTCAAAAACTTATTTTAATTCTTGATTAAAGGCGAACGTAAATCAATAATGCAAATAATTCATTGCGTCGTCAACGAATTTTCACTTAATTTCTCTTGATTTTAAATTACAAAATATTTGTAAGAGCGCATAAATCCGCAGTAAATCAAATAAATTAATCGGGAAGAAATCTGCATTTAATCCACTTTCGAAGCGATAAACACGAAACAAACAAAAACAAAAACAAAAATACGAAACGGACGTATCTAGTGGGCGCGCAATCAGGACTGATTTATGAAGAGAAAAAAACAAAAACAGAAGGAAACTCGAACTAATTAATTGATTTATTAATTAATTAATTAATCGTTATGCGAACGCATTTGCGTTTCACAATTATCCCATTATCGGATAACCCACGCGATTTTTCTCTGTTTAATCTTGTTCTAATTCATTTCTGTTAATTCCAGTCGTAATTAATAATCAATCGATTCAACCGCTTGATTCAATAACTAAAACAAATGCAAATACCTGCATAAATTACTCTCGTTTCCTTTGTTTTCCTCGATCTCGATTACTTATACAGAAAAAAAAACAATTACGCAATGACCTTAGTTACGCAACGCGATGACCAAATAGAACTCGTTGTCATGGATACGTGTGCATTGATATTAATAGGTGTCGGTTGCTGTTGTTGGTTTTCTTTTAAGTTTGTCTGTTTGATGGAGGGAAATCGGTAATTGTCGGTGGAACAAACGCATCTAATTTGCCTAATTGAAAGGAGCGTCGACTAATTTGGGAATTTTAATTAGGTCCCAGAATCCACAAAAAAAATAGTTTTTTCTCCACCGTAGGTATGGATTGAGAGAGAGAAAAAATAGATCCTTTTGTTCGTATTGGATTTGGTGCCACCCAGATTTTTTTTGTAAAAATCTGGAATCAATTTGTCGCGCGTTGCGTTTCATGTCTTTTCATAAATTCAGAAAGAAGGAAAAGGACCCAGGATGTACGCTTAACAATGTCGAAAGAACCTCAGAAAATGTATAATAATGATAATCGGTGCGAAATGGAAACGTTCGTTATTTTGTTTGTACGGGAAAAGGAATTCGCTCCGGTGTTTTACATATTTTCCACGGACAAGGGAGGAATGCGTTTGATGTGCGCGTTTCTGCTGCAGCTTCCCAAAGAAAAACACAAGTGAAGTGTTGTTTTGTGATGAGGGGGGGGAATCTCGTGCATCCGATTTATGGGAGGCGGTGGTGATGGTAGTAGTAGGATGAGAAAAGGAACAGGCATTTTCGAACAGACTACAAAGCCACAAAGGCTCCTTGAAAAACGGTGATAATGGGATGCGACGGGACAAAGAATGAATCAAGTCGCATATTTAGAAGCTCGCTTTCCGCAGAATGCCTACCGCCTTTCCTGGCGCCCGTGTTACTCGCACACTCGAAATTAACGATTAAAAACAATCGGTAAGAACAACAAAATATAATGTGACAGCTGTCACCAACTGTCATAAACAATGAGCTGTCATTCCATTGTCAATAGTCAAACTTGTTTAGTTGATAGCTTTTTGAGCACAACTGTCAAGTGTAATCCTTTTGTAGCAATAATCGTAAAGAAGATTGTGGTTTAATGACTCAAAATTAGGTTTCTCTCTCGCTTTTTTGTATCCTTCTCATATGTGAATGTTACGAGAACGTGCAAGGTTAGGGTTTTTTTTCTTGTTCTTCTCTCTTGCTCCCTGGAGTAGTTCCATCCGCGTCCCGCGCCGTATCGTGTTTCAACAGTCAGAAGAGATGTTGAAGGCGCACAGTTTAGTAGATTCCAGCGAAACGGAATGAGAGAGAGAGACATTAATCACGACCGGCTCTTCATTAAAACCTTATAACTCATAAGGCCAAAGCAATTAGTTTCTTCATCATCATCATCATCATCATCATCGTTTTCCATTCATATTAATTTCTCTTCGACAAGGAACGATTATCAAAGGGCGCCATGTGCGTTTGCCTGTTTGTTTACCGTCCATCAATCAAAAAGTTAAATTCGGTAAATATTTAAAACTTATTGCTGATCAAAGTACTTTCATCTCTCGTTTCCAATCGAAACGAAAACATACAGAACATTTCCATTCTTCTCCTATTTGTTTTATTTGACACCTGACAGTTGCTTTACTCGATCTCAATTGTTCATCATTCTATGAAAAAGTCAAAATTAGGTTATTACATTTTTGACATCTGACAGTTGTTTTTCTTTTTTCATAAACGGGAAAATTAGGTTGAAACATGACATTTTTACGAGTTGTCGTCGTCGTTTTTTTTTGTTTTTATTCTGTTGATTCGCATGTGACAAATTTGCAATCGCATTTGGCGTCCGTCCAAGAAGAAGAAGAAGAAGAAGAAGGAAAGAGGAGACTCCGTTCTCGTTTTCATTTCCATCCGAAATCTCCGTTTGATCTTCGTCCGACGTTAATTTCCAATTCCGCTCTTGCGTTACCGAAAAAAGAAGAAAGGAAAAAAAAACAAAGAAAACCGTGAAAAACAAACGTTTGCGAGGAAAATGGGAAAAATGCAAAGAGGAATGTCAAAGGTAACAACCGGCTTCCTCTTAATTGAAATCCAGAAGGCTGCCGCTGCATTCGTTAACGTCACATCCAACTTACGTCACTCACCTTGTGAAAGGTTTACCTTGAAATCGCAGTAATTGCATCATGTTTCACTTAGGCTCAGAGCAAAACGCGCAACAAAACACACACGCACTCGAAAACTGACAACTAGTTGACAGATGTTGACAATTACGTTCGCTTGTTTTTTGCCGCCCATTCACCTGCACAATTATGTAATTACAATAAAAATAAATAACTGTTGCAAATACATTTCAAAGATAAAATTCTTGATGAAATATCAATCTTCAATAATTTATTTTTATTACCAATTACTATTTTTTTTTTGGTAAAGTTTGTTAAATAATGTTGGTAATGCTATTACAACTAGAAAATAAATTTAAAGTATAGATAATTATACGTTTTGTGAAATTGACTTAAAAACAAGTACTTTCACTTAAATTATAGTCATTATTATTGTTGCTTGTTAATCAATTTTATAATTGTTGACAGATTTGGAAATTTAATTAATTATTTAGTGACATTTATTTTTAAATTATCAATTAAAAGTCACGTATAATTAAAAAAAAAAGCATAAATTTGTAGAATGTGAAAGTAATGAAATTCTTTTATTTTAATTATTTAAAATTTACTTTAATTATAATTAAAAAAAAACTGTAAATTTGCTTCAATACGAATACAATTGGTATTACAATAATTACCAGATTATCACGTTGATTATTTTTTTCTAATAAATAAGTTGGTAACCCTAATTTGTAAACAAAGTTGTTGTTTTTGTTGAGATTTACGCAAGTTCGTGCTCCGGCGATTCGACGGAATTCCAAAGTGATTTTCTCGCTGCGAACGTACAGAAAAGTGAGTGAAATTACCGTAATTACGTTAATCAATGTATACATTATTGCTATTTGCAACTTTGAGCGCGTTATCAAACGATTTTTCATCATCAGATTTTATAGCGGATGTTTGCACCGTTGCAACATTTACAACTGTAAAACAACATTTGCCAACTGTTGTTTTATAAAATAAAATTTATTTTCAAAAAATGACAACGTTGTAAATGCAAATTTGGTTGCAGATTTTAAATAATTAATCAAAATGTATTAAAAAAATCAAATTGTTTTACAACGTAATACGAGGTTTTGGTCTCGATTCTCGTTTTCTACTCCTTTCGCACTTGTAATGTAGATGTTGTCATGTTGCGACGATAATTCATGACTTCAGTTGGATTTACTGCTGCTACTTAGCAACGGTAGTTCTTTTTTTTTGCCAGGATAAAGATAAAGAGGCAATTGTTATCGTTGTTCGTTCTTCGAGGTACTCCGCTTTCTGTGCAGGTGCTTTCTTCTCTTTTTTTTTTTGTTTCTTTTAGTGAAAATCTCCACCGGATTCGTCTTCTTTCTCCTCTAGTTTTCCTAGTTTTATTGTAGTCTTAAGTAGTTTTTATTTATAGAAGGGCATCTCGTCGGTAGCTCCTGTGCATGATCGGTAATCCTCAAAGTGTTCGAAAATAAACACAACAAAAAAAAAATAACACAACACAACGACACGAGCGTTCCATTCTCGTTTCTTTCTCTTTCTTTCTCTTCGAAACATTCGATTTCTCGCTCGAACCTGTACGTTTTCGGATGAGATTTCGAGAGTTACCTGCATTCGGGTGCAAGAATCTCGTTCTTCGGCTTCACGTTATTAGTATTATTATTACCGGGATGTAGTGTTATTATTTCTTGCATCTAATGGCCCTTTAAATGTGAGCCGACGAAGACGCGCGGGGAGTTTATGTGGGAAACTTACACCGATACCTGCCTGCAGATGCGGATGAAGAAAAGGAAGAGACGAGAGAGAAAATGAGAGGATCGCTTTTTTTTTTCTTCTTTTCGGAGCTTTCAACAGCAAAGAGATGCGGTCAACGGAGATGAAATGGAAGCCGAAAAAGGGACGACAGAGATGTGCCTGCAGGGGGTTGCCGTTTATCTCCCT
Organism: Nicrophorus vespilloides; assembly: GCF_001412225.1. Classification (NCBI taxonomy): domain Eukaryota; kingdom Metazoa; phylum Arthropoda; class Insecta; order Coleoptera; family Silphidae; genus Nicrophorus; species Nicrophorus vespilloides. Next base: position 120,522 of record NW_017099704.1, read on the forward strand.
TTTTTTTTATTCTTATTCTACTTTTTTTTCCCTTTTTAGGACGCACAATGGCACATAATTATCACCGATTTGGCACGTCCTAATTACCAACGGTGAAGAGTGACGAACGAAACCTTTGCTGTTTGTTAGCACTCCTTCGGCAAATTAATTGTGAAGGAAAATGTTTTCTTATAGCTTTGAGACATTCATTTTTGTTGATATGAATATGCTTTTTTTTAATACTTTGATAAAGAATTTGTGAGACGATAACTCGAATATCATCATCTTGTCATTCTGAAGCACTTATTTGATAAAACAAGAATGCAGGAAGGATTAATTTAAAACTGTTTTGTTTCCAAATTTCATATATATTTTGGCTTTTTCTTTAATTATTGCAAATTTATCAAATATTATGTTATTAATTTATTTACCCTCAACATTTCTTATTTTTCAATGATAATTCCGTAAATAACTTTGGATTACTGTGGATTACTTAGGAATGTAGAAAAACCTTAAATTTATGTGTACATTTCTAACAGTACTTTTTAAGATACTTTTTGAATCATTTCTAATTAGCTTAATATTAATTTAACGAAAAATAAGTATAATTATCATCCATTCACTTCACATAACTTTTATAAACAAAAATCAAATTTTTTTTTCAATACTAAAATCATTTTTAATTAACTTTGTAGACTTAAATTACAGATTTAGCATTTAGAAATGTTCACGTAGTTTGAGATAATCTTGTTTCTTTCGTGTTAACAAATGTGAGATCACCCGTCCACACGCTTAACTGTCATCAAATTTCAATTAACAATGATTAATCCCGAAAATTAATCGACTTCAAACAAAAAAAAAAAGGAGAAGAAACTAAACTAAACTGAAAACGAGCAGATAGATTTAATCTAAACTGTGGGTCGTTTACGTTTATCGGCGTGGTGTAAACTCGGTTTCGTTCGCGTGTCCAATGTCAATATTACGCCGGTGATTTCTCCTGCAGAGGTCAGAAAAGGGATGTGTTCTTTCTCTCTCTCTCTCTTTTCCTCCCATTCTATTTGCCGATTTAATTCGCTTTTCCTTCGTTGTTTATGTTTCGAAGGTATGATGATGTTTATGGAACACGCCACCATCGTTCGTAGGGGGGTGAAATGAAGGTTCGGTTAATGCGTCCGAAATTCCAATGTTGTTGTTGTTGTTTTTTTTTTCGTTTGTTTCGTGTAATAATGGGCTTCCGATTTGCGGCTGAAAACGAGGGAGGAGGGAAGCGCACCCCTCTATAAAGAAGCAAAAAAAATAATGTATAATACAACCGCACATACACACGAGATCAGTATTAATCAAACTTTCCCCTATTCTGTTTTTCGCCCCATTTTGTTCGGATTTTCCCTCTCTCGCTCTTTCTTTATACATTATGTTTCGTTTTGTACATGCGTTCGGCTTCAAATTGGTATTCATTGCGGGCCACTTAATTCATTAAACATCTGATTAATCTCTAAATATATATATAAAAAAAAAACAATCCGAGAGATGGGGTTGATGCGGTTTGGTGATTAATGTCGATGGGGTGAACAAGGTTTACGCTTTCCTATTATTATTTTTTTTTCCATTTTTGTTTGTTCTCTTCACCGAGCTGTGATTTGTGTTTGAGTGAATGAGTGAGTGTGTGTGGTTTTTGGGTGAATCATATTTCTGGGCATATCACATGTCTGAAGTTCGTTATAGTTAACGTCCGTTCCCGACATTAACGAACAAAACAGCTCATTAGAGTTCACGTCGAACGTGGGGTGAGAGAGGGTGGCGACGGTAGCTGGCGGTGCACGCGGGGTGGTGAAGGGTGATGGTGGTGGTTTATGCAGCCCCGTCCAATGTTATCGCTAACTACCACTCGTTTCTTTGATTATTTGCCCTTATTATTTATTGCGCCCTTCATTTTTTTCATTTTTTCTTCTCTCTCTCTCTCCGCACTTTTCTTCTCTTTACCCTCCTTTCACAGACTGCAGCGCTCGTTTCTCTTTTTTTTCTTTCTTCTTCGTACTTTGTATACGTATACATATACGTGTGCTCCAGAAACAAACAAAGAATTCCCTCAAACGGGATCATTTGAAAACTTTACAAAAGATTTCGTTTCATTGCCATCGTCATATTTAAAATTACGTTTTATTTAAAAAAATTTCGATAAACTTTGTAACTTTGGGAAAAAAAAAAACAACTAATGAGACGCAGTGTGGAACCTCGAGGTACGATATATGCTGATGTTAATTTTCATTTTAAAATTTATGTTCAATTTTACGAAAGAAATCAAAATATCCTTTTGAATATTTAGATTAGTACATCTTAAATATTCAAGCACATATCAAAAAGGAATTACCATAAATTGTGATCTAAGATTAATACTTTACTTTTTAATAGAATAGAAATTTCAATGGAAAATAAAAACTTTTATGAAATATCTTTCTCAACACTTTATATTTCATAAAAATTTAATTTTAATTTAAGTATGGAAATGCATAATTAATCATATTTAAATGAATAATTAGGATTTCTTAGCTATTAATATCTAAATTAGTCGGGATACCAGAGGTTCATCATTTATATGTCGATTGTGGTAAAAGTTTTTAATTTTAAAAATTGGATTTTTGCAAGAAAAAAGTAAATTGAAATATAGGAAAAGTTTGTAGTTGAATGGTTTTTCATTTTTGTGGAAAAATTCTCTGTCCTAGTTTTGTAATGATTTTCTTCAAATCATTACAATTTGCTTCAGTTTGATATTCAGCTAAAATTTATTAACTTTCATTTTACAGTAAAATAAAATGTTACATTTTCAATTTTATATGTCAAAATTTAAAATTGTAATGAATTGTTACCATGGAAATTGACAAACAATAACTAGTTGCATGAACTTGAATTAATTTGATTAGAGTTGGGGGAAAAGAAGTAGATGCATCTCGTAAATATTCGGTTGCATAAGTTTTCCTATTACATTAGCCTGCATTTCGTTCGTCGACAACAATTTCCATTCATCGCCGCGGTACGATGCACCCGGGGAAATGCAGCGCACCGCGAATCTCTCCTCTCTCTGTACTTTCTAGGTCCATGCATTTTGCATGCGATTGGAGGCGGCTGCAGCGACGGCGGCAGATTGTCTCGTTAAATTTTCATTTTAAAGTAAAGTTTGGGACGTGATAAGGGGGGAATGTGATGACAATGGGATACGTTCTATGTGTGTGTGTGTATGTTGGGGTGAGGTTGTTGGTAGTATAAGGTTAATGAGATATTGGCTCGACTGCAGTTAATTATGTGAAGAGGGTTGAGGCTCTCTCGGGGAGAGAAGAGACTCAACGCGAGGCCCTCGGGGTGAAAATCCCATTATGGGAAAAAAAAAGAGAAAGGAGGAGGGCTCCATCGTCGTCGTCGTCGTCGTATACCTTGTAAATTCCTACAGCTCTTTTTTTTCTCCTCTCTTCTTCTACTTTATTTAATGATCAACCCTCCAACCGAATAGAAGAACACACGATCCGAACTGAAGGGAAGATGAGAGGAGTAAAAGAGAAAGAGAGGGAGACGACCGCATAATAATAGGAGAATGCACCAGAAAGAGATTTCCTTTCAAATTAATTTCAGGTTAATTAAAGCGAAAGCGAAAACATCCATTCTTCTTTCCCCAAACGCCATCTACATTCAAATTAAATAGTTAATTATCATTGACAACTTCCAATCGACTCAATGAAATATGTATTTTTTTGCAAAGGCGTTCCCCGAGGTTTCGTACTCAACCTCATCTCATCTAAATATGGTCTTAATCGTGTTTTGAGATGATGATAATAATAATAATAATAATTTTTCGGTGCGTAATGAGGATGGGAGGAGGCAGCGGAATTTTAATTGGGTTCTCGTCACTTCTCTCGTCTCGTCTCCTCCCGTTCAAATGAAATTCGAAATTATGAAATTTCTTATACCGGTTTCTTTCAACAGATGCAATAAGCATCTTATTATTATTATTATTATTACGCATTTTAATCGCGGCGAATCGATGTAATTATCAATGTCGATCTCGTAAATGTTTTCTCTTCTTTTTCTCCCTCTCTCTCATTGTGTAGATGGAAAATGAAGACGGGCAATTAAAAATTTCACCGAAATTATGTTTCGTCTGAATTTCGGCCCGTTGATGGAATAATTACGTGCGCGTTTCTGTTTCGAGAGCGTTCGGCCAAATTAAGAAGTAAATGCATCATCGGACGGTGCAGATGAAAACAAAGAAAAAACAAGGAGAGCCGGTAACGAGTGGATCATTAATAAGTTATGACTTTGGAGCGCGGTGGGCCGAGACATGATTATTTAAAAATAATAAATAAATAATAATGTCAGTGTTTTTTTTCCCTTTCTTCTTGATTACTCATTTTGTTTAATGAAGAACAAAATGTATGTAAAAAAAAAACACGTAAGTTTTTTGATTTTATTTTAGTAATTCATACATTATTATATTAGATTTGTATAAACTGTTAAATTTTTAAGGTAATTTTATTGTTTTACCTCAAGGTTCCATACTTTTCCACACTGTAATTTGTAAGTTTTAAATAAACATTGTATTGACGGTTGTGAGTGACCGAAAACTGTTTTTTTCTTGTACAAATGTAAGTGATTGAAGTTTTAAGACTTGCTTTAAGTGGATTCGTTTAGCTGTAATGGTTCTTGGGGAATAGCGGCGGTGCTAATGAAATAGTTTCCGTGATGAAATGCGTAAAAACGGTAAAAATAAATTCGCTTTCGTCCATTGCTGTGTGCTCATTGTAACACACAGGAATCGTTACATTTTACGAGCGGTCCAGGGCCGTAAAAATTCGTGCACACAATTCGACGGTGCGGTGGTAATTTCCTCCTCGTTCTCTTCCGATCGAGGGGTGGTGTGTCTCGTCGCCATCCCCCAAGTATGAGGAACAGAGTGAGTGAATGAGAAGAAAAATAGGGAGGAGAAAAAAAACTGTAATAGAATAAAGCATAGATCGCCAATCAATCAACGGATGGATAAGGAATGGGGAACCGTTGTCTCCGAAATGGAAAACGCTGGGGTCCTGCGGCAAGATTTATGCATTTGGCAATAAACGCCAGTATTAGCAATGAAATCCTTTTGCGACATAAAGTCCCCAATCTTATGGCCGCGTCGGACTCTCCACTGCTCTCCATCCCCCACGTCCACTAGCGTGGTCTGGCTCGTAAACATCCCCCAACCTCCTCATCCTCTTTCCTAGCCAACCTACCCATCCGAGGATATTGACAAATTTCGAATTTCATAAATTCCACCCTCTGCGGAAATAAACCCCTCGCATATTGCGATACATCGCAATATACATGGGACAACAGAAGCAAAAAAAGAAAACAGGAAGAGAAATATCCCAGCAGAAACAAGAATGGAGACGAGGGATTAGAAATTTCTAATTTTAAAGGATTTATCGTCCCGGCATCATCATTGTTTGTCCACCGCTCCAATGTACGAACAACAGTAGGCAGATATTAAAAAGAAAAAACTGCGGTTGCATACAATCCATTGAAAGGACACCCACGACATCTATCCACAACCACAATAACTTATTGACTTTCATTGACGTTCCAATACATTTATGTAATGAAATATCTCAAATACACTTGTTACAAATCAATTTTTTTTTAAAGAATAGAGATTTTGTAATATTTCAGTTGCTTTCAGGACTTTGTAAGAATTAATAATTAAATTATGAAGAAATCTTAATACAATATTTATGAGTTAATCCTTAAGCAGTTTGATGCATTGTATTATTTTGTTATTGTAAACGTTTTTAGTATTCATTATGCGAATATATTCGTCATAAGTGCTACAAGAAATCATGACGAATATATACGATATTTAATTTATTAATAAGTTATTTAAATAAATAGATGTCGCTTTGAGCAAACTTTTCAGATGTATGCAACCGGTATTGTGAATGTTGTTGCGCAATTTGAGGCAATCCGTTTCGTGGAAAAACAATACGCTTTCGGGGTCGGGTTGGCAACAATGAGGATATTAGAGGCGCACGATCGTAAATGGTTTTATTGGCTTTAATATTGTCAATAACTCGCCCGTAATTTCGTGTTTTATTCGCGTACTTGGTCGGATGAGGGTGGAGAAGAGGTGGAGGAGGTGAAGGGCGGTAGTGGTTGTGGATGGATGTTGTTTGTGCGGTGCGCCTCCATGTGTTGTTGTTCCCTCATCCATCCGGTAATGCGAATTCGGGGGATAAAAGCCGATTTTATGTGCGGCCATTAAATGCGCCATTTTAATTAAAAAAGAAAAATATATAAAAAAAACTTCCCATTGCACGCATTTATGCCTGCAACAACGCGCACTTTTATACTTACTTTCATACGTTCCATTCCTTCGCAATTTTATCTATCCTTGCGTTCCGCGTTTAATCCGATTTTACGATAATGCTTACAAAATAAACCCCGCACGTACATATAAAACTAATAAAAAATAAAATACAAGAGAGAAGTGAGGGGAATTTTAATATTGTATAGCCCGTCTCTATTTCTACAGATTTGGTTTTATTTAAAAAAAAAAAAGTAATAAATTTTATATTTTTGTTTGTGGTACATCTAGAAGAGATGAGAAGAGATGCTCGAATAGTTTCAGCCCTGACGACAGATTGACAAGGTTATCGTCGATCTCTATTTATTTACATTCTTGTTTTGTTTCTTGAAAGTCGTCGCCGTTGACGACCCGCCGATTGACGATCCGAAGATGGCGCGGCGACGGCGACACCGAAAATTAATTTAGATTTAATTTCTCTCACACGCCCTTTCCCAAACCGAAAACACTTACTTAACCAACGTATAAAAAGAAACGAAAACAAGACGAGAAAAAAAAAGAAAAGATATTAAACTGGGTAGTAAAAAGCAAAGTGAGGATGAATATGAATGGTGCAGGACAAGTTCTTTCGCTCTGGTGCAGCTGAAACGTGCAGGGCTCTGGGGGGTTGCGTTATTGCCTCCTCCTTCTCATTTTTTTTCTGTATTTCAAGGGGTGAAAGAGTGTGTGAGAGAGAGAGAGAGACAGAGAGAGAGTCGGGGCCGCAGGTGGACTCGGACAAACCATTCAGACAGATTGGCTTAGTCTCACTTGATTTACACTTAGTATGTGCTCGTGTATCCGCAGGGACCGACCTAAAACCGATACCGGATCCCACCCTCCCTCATTCCAAACACAATCCAATTTCCGAAGCAAATTAAGACGAATTATTGGACGTTTATGACGCGCCGAAAACAGATGGCGCCTAACCACAATCGCCCCTAACATATGCAACCCAAATGCAACAATTTATATTTTGATATAAACAACGTTACATCAACCAAATGTAATTACGTAATGTTTATGAATGATTGAATTGTATGCTTTGAATCGAAATTAATTTATATAAACTGGTTTGGAAAACAGATGGCGCCTAACCACAATCGCCCCTAACATATGCAACCCTAAATGCAACAATTTATATTTTGATATAAACAACGTTACATCAACCAAATGTAATTACGTAATGTTTATGAATGATTGAATTTTGTATGCTTTGAATCGAAATTAATTTATATAAACTGGTTTGGAAAACAGATGGCGCCTAACCACAATCGCCCCTAATATATGCAACCCTAAATACAACAATTTATATTTTGATATAAACAACGTTACATCAACCAAATGTAATTACGTAATGTTTATGAATGATTGAATTGTATGCTTTGAATCGAAATTAATTTATATAAACTGGATTGGAAAACAGATGGCGTTCCGCTATTGACGACGCGAACTGCGATTGCATAAAATTAATTAATTCGTGTCCGTTTCTTCCAATTGACTGACTGACAGGGGTTTTGACATCTGCTCTGCGCGTTTAACCTGTATACGTGCACAAACACACCTGTTTAGTAGTAGTAGTAGTTTTCGAAATCATTGAGAGTTACTGGAAAGTCAGGTTTAATGATTCCGCAAATAAAGTAAAGAGCACGCAATTAAACGTAAAAATATTCTTTTTGTTATGTGTGTTGTATAAACATCAATTTGTATATATTTACAGCGCCATCTGTAATATTAATAATACTAAAACATTGTTATGCAACGATGTATGTTGATTTTATATATGATACAGAGCAAATGGATATGTCAAATATGCACGTACTCGGCGAAATGAAATTGAAAACTGCAAAATTTACGTGCGTTTCCGGATTGCGTGTTTCAGTTTCGCTCCGGCACATTAAGTTTAATAGTCTCGAAGAGAAATATTCGAAAAGAGAATAATGATGAGGATAAAACCAAATAAGTATCGAGGCGTAGGAGGGTGGATTCGTCTCTATTTCATTTCCGAAATAGGAGTGAGGGAGAGGTTTAGGTTGATCGAGGGTGGCTTCGGTTTCTGATAATTCGCAATTTGTCTTGTTTTAAGTGAACATTTATATTTTTGGGGGAGGCGCTGGATTCAGAAACAAATAAAAAAAAAACTAAACTCCCCTATAATTCTGCGGTCTCCCATGAATTAATAACCGGATTTCGCGTGGTTCAACATCCCCTACAGATGAACTTTTTCAAACCCTTCTATATTAAATCTCTCTTCTCATCCTACCGTGTGAGTTTAACAAAATACACACAGAGAGAGAAATTATCTGAATTCTAGAATGAAAAGGTGAGTTAATTAATCTTGTTTGCGCGTCGAATGGTCCAGATTCGGTTTCCGAGTGCGCACTGTGCGCTCGCTCTGGCTTACGTCTCTTCACAATGGCCTATTGGCAACTATCACTTTGACACTTAAAATTTTATTAGTTTATGCACGCATGTATATACATACACACGCACCTAGTTTTATGACTCTCCTCCTCCATCCCATCCAAGAGGAAGATATAAAAAAAAATATTATTTACATATTTTCGGGACGGAAATTAGTAAATAGTAAAATGCCTCTGCACTGATCTCATCGCCTCGTTTATAAAACGTTCTTCTTTTACTAGGTGACAAAATAAATTTTATAAAAACTTTTCATTTTCAATGGTCAATTACCGATGCGATTATCTCCACTTTGAGACTAGTTGGATTGAGCTTTCGTGTCCGTCCTAATGAGCGCCATCAATCGCGCGTCCACAAGATAAAAGAAGGGTGAAGGAGGAGGAGAAGGTTCACTATTATAGTTCTCTTATAGATCCGGGCGGAACGTGCCTCCTCGATAACTCATTTGCTTATTAATGGAGCTGTCACGAGACCTCCGTCCAAATTATAGTGCAGGAAGGTGGTGTCTTCTTTTTTTGTCTTCTTCGTCTTGTTGTTTGTTATGGATGATGTGTGTTGTGTGTATGTGTACAAGAGGTTTAAAGACGGACAGAAATTACAATGGTGGTACTTCTCTGCCATAGATCGGATCCTCCGTGAGACCACCCGCGGGGCTCAGCATCCATTCATCTTTCTTTTCACTCATTAAAACGTCATCCGACGTAAATGCTCGCAGTATTTATTTCGTTCGTCTTCGACATCGTAATCATACACACACACACACCCACTACCACACTATTGTTCAATGAGTGACGATCTTAACAATCATCAAAGATTCGCTGCTTCGTTAAACCCTATTTGTCAACAACTCAACATTCAAAATTGGGTAAAAATTAATTTTTTTTAGGGTAATAGTAAAATTTTTCTAATTTCATCTTACCAAACTCAGAGAGCGGTTCTCTGAATACTTTTCAGATCTTGATGTACAAACTGTGAATTGGATTACTAACATACCAGAAGAACTTCAAGGTTTGGCAGAAGCAATTATTGAACTTCCATCCAATACT
>NW_017099705.1:0-63477 GCF_001412225.1 Nicrophorus vespilloides
ATTTTTGTTTGTTTTTTTAAATGTATTACATTTGCAGATGCGATGAAGGATGGTGATTAAAATATCGAAGGACGAGCTAGACGTCTTACATCCTCGTGGACGTGCGCATGTTCTGCCTACATTAACCTTTTTGAAATTGCGAATATGTAAAGTAATTTCTATTGGCGACCATAAAGATACTATTTCTCGATGCGCAACACGGACAATTGGGTCAGTTCAGAATCGCCTAATTAAGAAAATAGTAAGCAAGAGGCGATGTCACTAATAATAGTAATAGTAGTAGGAAAGGAATGATAATAGTTAATATGAAGCGAGATATCGTAGTCGTCGTCTGTTTTAGCAGTATAGCAAGCAAGCCAGCAAGCAAGCAATCGTATTGAAATTCAAAATGTGACCTTAACACACTAATCAATTGTTCTATTTGCATATTCGAATCGAATGAGAAATACGAAAAAGAAAAAAATGTCTGTCTGTATGAGAATAATTTCTAACGCGTAACCTACTTCCTCCCGAGCACTCTCCAAACACATCCATCCTTATTACACACACACACACACACACATATAAATGTATACGTATAGATATATATACATAATACCACAATGAATTTTATTTTTAGTTTCACTTTCGGAACTTCAAAAAGTTTCCAATCGATTCATACACACACACACACATGGAGGGCACAAATATTTATCCGAGTTTGCTCAACCGCAAATTGCGTCACAACGCCCGGCGTTTATCTTTTCCAACTTCTTTTTTTTTTGCTCTCTCTGGAGAAAATTTCGCCACTCTAGTGTACACATACATACACGACCATTCTATACGGACATATATTACATAAATACGTATATACAGGGACAAGAAGAAAAGATCCAAGCGCGATGTGTGTGTATGTGTGCGAGTGTTTACGACTACGACGCTTCAAGTGTGTCACCCAGTTAAAAACGAGCGCGGTATTTCGATCCATCCGTTAAATGTTAAATTAAGAATAAGAAAACATATTATTATACTATAGATAAGATGACTTTTATGATAATACCTCTCATCTTATTGCTAAACTTGCTAGTTGCTTTTGTTGCAGGTGGGGTCAAAAATTGCCGGAAGATCCAAGAATAACACAGCAAATGGTAGGTAGGTGATGAACTGGGCTTTAATGCCTGTAATGGGATAGGTGAACTGGGCTTATGCTGTAATGCTGTAGAATATTAAGTCATCACTAGGGCAACACGAAGAAATCCGAAATCCTTTCAAAAGTTTGTTGGGAAACCAGAGAAAAGGGGAACTTCATCGGTACTTTTTGCAACACGATAATGCAACTTTCTTGCGCTCAATTGGCATCAAATTGGAAAAGCTCCAAAAAGCCGATTTCTGAGGAATGTTTTGAAAGGGGCATCACCTGACTTAAGAAATGTATTAGAAATAAATGGAAATTATGTTGAGAAATTACAAAAGGATGAAAATTAAAAATATTAAAATAAAATTTTGTTTTATTTTTTCCAGCCAACTAAGCGAACTTTTGTTAGACCCCATGTATATGAAACGGTTGTCATGTATACCGTCTGAAACAGCTGTCGTCGTCGTCGTTATGCAATAAGAGGAAGAAGAGAGAGAGAGCATGCATACATGCGCGAGAATCGAGAGAGAGAGAGAGAGTGCGCATTTTTGGAGGACGGTAGGTAGGAGGAAGGTAAAGGGTTGTTGCATGCATTCGCTTGCAATAAATATCTTTTATATGAGAGAGATATTCTCTGTTTACCTGAGTGTAACACCAATTCTCTGCGACTGGGGTATTAACTTCCTGCGGCGGGGGGCTCGGCACACGGCTCACGGCCATACTGCTCGTGGAGTGCAGGTTGGAACTTACCCGTGCCGTCTGAGCGGTCGAGCAGTCACTCACCACCGGCAGCCTGCAACAAAAAAAAGGAACAACAAAAATTATTAAAAATCAACAGAAGATGAAAGAAGCAGAAACATTTAAATTATCATTAAAAGTATATTAACGTTAGTATTTCCTGCAGACGAGGGATGAACGAAGGAGCTGCAATAGCTACAAACATAATTCGAAGAAGCTGTTGAAGTGTATCAATTTATGAGGAATCAATCAGCTGCTGTTTACTATGATGATCATGAGTACGAGAGAAAAAGAGTAAACAACAATCTATTTCTAATTACGTTCGCACTCTCTCTCTCTCTCTGTCTATCTCCGTTCTTGAGTTTCAGTTTACTCAATGTACAAATGTTATTTTTCCGTTTCTAGGGCGAGAGGCGTTATGAAATGAGGTCTACTTTACTTTACTCTACTCTACTCCACTCTGCTCACAAATCCGTACGCATTCACACACACACATGCACATGGAAAAAGACGAAGGAGAAAGAGAGTAGGAGAGTCACGTACTATAAATTAAAATAACAATTAGGATCATTCGATTCGTTACGATTGAAAATCAGTAGTAGCAGTAGTAGAAGAAAGCATATTATAGTGATCCGATCACAGCGAAGATACAAGAATAAGAGCACGAAATTCAGAAAGGAAAAGAGATGAGTTAGCGTAGGAGGAGGAGGAGGAGGAAGAGACCCAGATTTCACTCTGATCTAAATCCAACTAGGTCTCCACATCGATACAACAAAAATAGATAAGAATATAAAGTAGTTTGAGAGAGAGAGAGAGAGATAGCAACATTATTTGACTCAATTCCTGCCACCATCGAAAGTAATGTTTATGATAATAGTGAAGTATCTTCATTCATCATACAAGAAAGGTGGCGGCGGCGGCGGCGGCGGCGGAGGAAAAGTTGCAAAAGTCAGGGAGAGAAAAGAACAACGAAATTATGTATATATATAGGTCAACATACAATTGAACTTGACACATGCTGCTTTGCGATTAGGAAAAACGCTTTTCCTGATCGCAATTTGCCTTCAAATGAATCGCTCCTTGACTTGGGAGGGGCGGAGTTATCAATTACAATTGTTCGAGGAGGAGGCTGTGATGGTGACAAAGAGTAAGAGAGAGAGAGAGAGGGAAGAGGTGGGAGGATCGCGACGCAGGCGTCGGATAATACTACTACCACCACCACCATCATCACCATCAAGGCAAAACACGTGCGACTCCCTCTCTCCTATCATCAAACGGCTGACGCCATCCTTTTGCCTGACCTTACGACGAACACGCTAATTAAATCTATTTAAAACTACCCGCGAGGTTGAACAAAAAAAAAATGACGAGCAGCAGGAAGTATTGAAAAAGGAAGAAAGGAAGAAAAATATACTTTAATCATCAAATGCTCCTCTTTACGGAAAGGCAACTATAATCTAAGCCGGCTGCTGCTGCCGCTGCTGTCGTTGCACGTGCTGCCGCCTGCCTACCTCTGCGGCGATCGAAGAACATTTTTTGGCGTTGGTTAGGTCAAGAAATCGACCATCTCTCCTTCTTTTCTTCCTTTTTCTCTTTATTCCTCTTACCCTCACTCGAAGAATGAGTGAGAGAGAGAGAGAGAGAGAGTAGGAGAAAACGACTTTATTTTTTTAGAGACGTGAGTGGGAAATCTTACCTAACCGATACCCTCCTACATCCACGTACGAAAGATGTATACATTTTATCGATTCCATCAGAATTCGCAAAACTACAGGGCAACTGTCATTACCATACCTCCTCGTATCACCTACGCACATTCCGATGCGCTTCTTCTTGCGCTTCCATTATTGTAAAGGCGACGACGACGACGAATCAAATACATTCACAAGAAGTGATCGTTTTGCGGAAAATCAGGCGGGCCTCGCGCGACAATTGATTTCTGATCCTCCGCAATTCAACCCTATTTCTATTATTCATCATCAACCGACCGACCGAACGACCGACGTTCAGCTTTAATTCGATAGGAGTCGGTTTAATAATAGCAGTAAGTAGCTTTGACCGAGGAGAGATCATTACACTCTTGAAGGCAGCAGCAGCAGCAGCATGCATATTATCGCGTGGAGAGCCGCAGAGGATGACCAAGTTTGAAGGTCGTCAGACCTAGTGCAATGCTCCCCTGCCGCAGCGGATCTTTAAGGACGCCGCGGTCATCGCACCGCAGCAGCAAACCGTACACTCTCAAACTTGCGCAGGTTATTCCTTTTTCTCCGCCACCGCCTCCTTCTTCATCTAATGCATACACCACCACACCACATGCGTTCATCGCACACTCGCTAACTAACTAACTTGATACAAATTTGGATCTGACAAACTGTCGGTTAATGACCGAGCCGAGCTTTCACGCGAAAGAAAGGTAGAAATCCATCTTTTCCAAACACCACACACCACCTCTGATAAGAGCGATCAACCAATCTCTACGTTCTTCTCTTTTTTTTTCTGTTCTTTTTTCTTTTCTTGAAGACTTTCACAAGCGTCTCGTAATATTTTCACCTATGCATTACGCAAAAAGAAATCTCCGTTCATTTTCCTTCATCGATCTCCTCCAATTAAATCGATAGACTGGAACAGAATCTGATGAATAACACGTAACATTCTGAGCAGCAGCAAAAGTGTATAAACGACATAGAGGTGACTTTCCTCACCTAGTAGTAAATCGAGGAGAAAAAAGGGAACAAAATCGCAGGTACCACAACTAAATATTTATATACAATATTCCCGAGGGTTGTTTTTGCATCCATCTTCTTCTACCTGATAAAATACATACGTAATATTGAAACGAACTTGCCCCAATTACACAACTTGTTAATCTTCACATTCGCAACACAGCGAGGATATTTATTATTATGTTTTAATAATTGACTAAATACTGAAAAGGTGAAACAAAAAGATAGAATCACCATCGACAAATAATATAAGTATGTAATAGACAAAACAAACAGCTTATTATCTTGAAGAGCAGTGCTAATTTTTCTAATTACGATTGTTCCTCTAATGCATTTTAAGGAGGAGATCCACCGCCTCCACCGTCGTCGACACTTTCTCGATTGCCCCCACCCACCCNNNATATATATATATAAGTTCGTGCCCTAGAAAAACGAAATTTGGAATCGGACAGAGAAAAGGAAAAAGACTGACCGACTGACTTTCTATACAATTCAAAGAGGACGAAACTAATTGGCACTTTCTCGACTTTGACTTCTTGCTCACCGATTCAAATTTTCCATGACTTCCCTCTTTCTTCTGAACACGAACAACATCCAACAAACAATCTTCTCCACTGACACAACAACAATTTTAATACACAACGAACTACCCCCCTCGAACGATCGAGAAGATTTCACGAGCAGTGGTAAACATTTGTGCGAGGGGTAGAGGGAGGGGTGCGAGTAGGCAGGCAGAAGAATCAGCAGCAAATCGTTTAACGGCTCGAACGTAGGCAGTACACGAAACACTAACTTTTCATCTACCTACCTAAACTGAAACCAAACCAACTACAACAGTACAATAGTAGTAACTACACTACGCGCAAACTACAGCCGAGACCGGCCGAGAAAGAAACACGTTTTCCTTCATCCAACCGATGCAGACGCCAAAAAGAGAAGGAGGTGGAGAACAAGCAGGTAACAATGAACCAACCGACCAACCAACAGCAGCAGTCGAAAACGAAGAAATGTTAAAGGAGGAGTCGCTCGGCCGTCCTTTGTTGCATGCTGCTACCCCTAGTTCGATAGAGACCGAGAGAGAGAGAAAGAGAGAGTAAGATATAATAATAGCGAACCAGCTGTTTGTTCTCCCTACGTGAGATTCATTGAACCATTACAAACAATAAGAGCTTCTTCAACAGCATCAACATATAATCTTAATAATCATAACGAACAAGGGGGGGGAAAAGACCGATATTCATTTATATACCCGTCAAGGGCTTCCTCGATACTAATACATCGTAACACGTTGGGGAGACAGAAAGAGAGTGCAACGTTTCTAAATGCAGAAGGAGACTAGAAGAAACAGCAAGTGCATTTTACCACGGGAAAGTGAAACGGGCGTGAAAGATGAGAAGGGAGCCGGCAACTCTTCTGAACGGATTTTATTTGCGTAACGATTTTCGTTTACGCTGAAGAGAACAACAAAAGGGAAAACAAGCGCCCGAGATGGTCGAGATGGAAAAAAATAAATAAAAGACAATTGAATCACTTCTGACTCAGAGCGAGAGTGAGCGAAGAGGAGAAGAGAGGAGAGGAGATCACCACTTTCACCCGACGTTATCTCTCATTTCTCAACAACCAATTGACGACGACGACGACGACTTTTTCATTCATTCATCATTTTAAACTTTACATAAGATCACACATTTAAACTATCCTAGTTTATTCGTTTTCGTTTAGTAGCAAAGGGTGTCTAAACACTCTTCGAGCAAGCAAACAGACAATCGGCATTACTTTCCAATTATTGTCGCAACGGCAACGGTCTGCACACACACACTCACACACATACATGTAACATTGTTCAATTGTGTTTGTTACAAAACGAGTGTGGGTTTAACGGCGCAGAGTGAAAGTGACCCTTATTCGAAGTCCGAGAGTTTCCACCGCACACCTCATTTTTCAACCTACTGCTCTGCACTGCACCACATTATAATAAATAGAAACAGCAATAAAATGCGTTCTGTAAATGTGTTGCAAAACAATGATTGCCGTTGTTACGAGGATCGATGGGGGAGATGCATCAAAGGTAACTTCAAAAAGAAAGAAAGAAAGAAAGAAAAGAGTGAATAAAGAGTTTTCCGAAGTGCTACAAAAGCTCTCCTTTTCTCTCTCCCTTTCACTGTTCTCGCGGTTCCCGGGTGAAACCAGGAAATATATCTCAATCGAGAAAGAGAGTTTAGCAAACAAAACGAAAATATAAACACACACATAAAAATATAAACGACGTTACAGGTCCTATTTACATTTTCGGATATTGAAAGAAACAAATTGCAGACAATTCTCGCTTAATTGCGATCTCTCTCTTTTAGTTTCAATTATTTTCGTGGTCGTTACACAAACAAACGCGCGGGACACAGCCTTACGAAATTACTATTCTCCTTCCTGAAAAAAGAAAAGGGGGGGTTGAGCAGAGTCGACTTGACCACCCTCGCAGCACCGCACCGTACACGTTAATGAATGCCGAAACCCTAATAGCAAATGGAGTTTCCCTCTCCACGTACGTACCCGAAAGATGACGCGACTCCCCTATTCTATGATATTCAGGAGGGGATGCGATTGGTTTGTCTGTCTCCCTAAAAACGCTGCAAGATTTTCCAACAGGCAAAAGAGGAAGATCGAAACCAAACCGTACACTCCCGACTGTTAGAAGGGGTTAGTTAGATGAATTGCATTGAAGCAATCGGCAATATTAATTTACGAGTGGATGACTTTGAGTGAAGGATGTGTGTGTGTGTGTTAGAGAGAGAGAGAAGAGACGGTTCTTGACATTGAAATCTAAATCCGTGCCGGGGGGAGAGAGAAGCGCAGCCGGCCGCAACCTCGAGATTCTTGTTACGAACTTTAGGAATGATTATGACGACGACGACGACGACGACCACGTCTTACTATCTTCTATCCGTCGTCTATCTATCTATATGTAGTGCGAGTGCGTGTGTATATGTAGCTAACTATACACAGTATATAGTTTATACTCGTTTCCCTTGAAGGGGGCCATCGGACCCAGGAGGTCGTTAGGAAGCGGTCATCGGCCGACGCCACACACACACACATACACATATATATATATAGATATAATCAACGCGCTTTTCATTTTTCACACATACACATACACACATGCACTGATAGAGGGAGAGACGAAGACTAGTCATACTTCAACACATACACATCTTAATTTACGGAATGGAAAATGTCGCAGCGAATATCTCTTACATTTTAGAATGTCTTTCTCTCTTCCTCATACACTCATACACACACACACACAAATTAATATTCGAAGCTAAAACAAGAAGCATACCCATGATAAATATTTCACCTTCAATGATCGCATTGAACCGGGCGAGTTATTTAAATTTTGGCCAGGATCCTTCAAAGTTTTCTTCTTCTTCTTCGGTACAACGACCAGAGGAGGATAAGAAAAAGAAGAAGAAGAAGAAGAGGTAGATGTAGACTCAGACAATACACCCATTAGGATGTAGATTAGAATGGAACCATCGATGGTGGAGGAGGAAGGAAGATATATATATATAACGGCTTAAAAGAATGGTGTGGCCCCGAGTGTGTGTGTGTGTGCGTGTCGGTATCATCAAGGTTCACGGCCGCCGCTAGTGTATTTCCTTCTCTCTCTCTCTCTCTCTCTCTCGCTCTCGTTCTGATTGTATCCAAAGAGGAGAGACGAATGTACGAGTGGAACGGAGACAAAGAACAATAATCCTCGACCATCCATCCGCTTCATCCGTATGAAAATAGAGCGAATTCTTCGATGATGCGAGCGACCGACCGACCGACCATCGAACCCCACACATAATCATCATCGCACAAGGATTTAATATATATATATGTATTTTTGTTTGTTGTGAAGGACAAATCCCTTATCGCGATTCGTAAGCGATACGAATCAGCCTTCGAGTCTTTCAGATAATTCGGAATTGCCGAAAAATAATAAAAGAGGTCACGAACCTTGGCTAATTCGTAGAAAATAGATAGAGATAGGTGGCCGTGCGGTGGGTTGTTTCGAAACGGACGTAAGAAGAGATGGATATTTCGACGGAGGAATAGATAGGTAGAGTTAGTTAGCTAAGAAGGTAGGTAGGTAGGTAGGTAGAGGTTGCTTCGAACAAACGAACGAACGAACGAACGAACTTTCTAAAACAGATTTCAACGGAAACTCAGCTCAGGTGAGCAACGAAACTTTTGGAGAGGCGCGACAGATAAATAGACCATCCCAGCCATTATAGATCGTATCGAATTACAAACACACACAATTTCGAACAGAAGAGAAAATCCTTCAACCACCCCCCAAGAAAGAGAGAGAGAGAAAAACACGACGAGATATTTGCATGAACCGTATATAACGCAATGGCATTCTCTCATTACTCTTTAAATTACCTGAAGCGTGTTAAAAATGAATATTATAGAGAGAGAGAGAGATACAGGGCAAGCAGACAGACAGACAGCAGTTATTTGTTCTTCAGTTACGTGATTATTCATCAAGCGTGCTCATTATTTTTACGTTTTTTTTTTTTCGGTAAGATTCGCAACACACACACACGATCTAATTAATAAACGTACATTGCCTTCGTTGCTGTTTCTTTCTTTCGCTATTCTTCTTTGCCAATGGTGCAAAATTAAAGTGTTGCGAATGTAATTTAACAATTAAGTAATTAATGGGCGTTGACCGGGGCGAAATTAGGCCAAACAACGCGCTCGTACGTGGTATTTGCACATCATCATCATCATTCTGATTAATAGAGCCTACCTCCCTCCATCGTCCACTTCTTTGCCCCTCGCACCACATTAAAACAATCGAACGCAGAAATATCAATTTATGACAGGTAGACTTATTGCAAAATAAGTGTACCATACGCCACAGGTGAGGGGGTGGTAGGTTAGTATACGCGAAGAGGAGAAGAGCAGATTGATGGTAGAGTGGTTTTTGTTATCGGGAACGAACGAACGATGATAGTTCGATGGTCGAAACATCATTGATTAGGCTGCTCCGCTTTCGTGCCTTATCTGCCGTGTGGTGTGGCAAGGCAAAAGGCAATGAGGAGATATTATATATTATGTTCACGTAAAGTGAGAGACGGAGAGAGAGAGAAACGCAATAATTTTCACCTTGGGAAAGAAGACAGAGAGAGAGAGTGTGATTTTCGGGGTTTTTCGTTGCTAAAGAGAGAAAGATGAGAAGGATAAATTAGGTCGCGTCCAAGGAAACAACGCGCGCTCGCATAACCACTTCCACGTTGGATTGGTGGTGGTTCATTCGTTCGTCCATTCGTTTCCCGACGCACTCTATAATGATGTATATACATCTCTACTGTACTCTGATTTGACGACAACGATGGAAAAGAGAGCTTTTACTTTTTGTGTGTCTGTGTGTGTGTCTGTATGCTTTTTTTCTTAAACGAACACTTTCTACAATGTACGCGGCGTTGTTCACACAGATTAAAAGAGAGAGAGATAGAAAGAAAGAGTTTTTATGTAACGAAGTCAAGGGAGTAAGTGTATGCGTAGGGCGACGGTGTCCACGCAACACTTTAAAAAGGCAAAAGAGAAATAGTGAATTGAATTGAAGAGAGAGAGAGAGATAGAGAGGTGCTCGTTTTCACCTTGTTCCAGTCTCCTCGCGCCGGCAAGCGAAACATATACACACACACACACCACATACGTTCGTACACAACAAGAGTTTCTTCTTATCCTTAGAGAAAAACGCTAATTTCATTGACACGCTGAACTTTCAAACGATGCCACCATCACCACCACCTTCGTCGTCGAAACGGGAACGTCCAATACAGTTCGATAAAGACCAACAAGTAAATTGCGATATTCATCCATTGCAAAGAGAAACAAATACGAACGAAATAAGTGGATGCGCCGGTGAAACGATATTAGATATTTGAGGGTTGGTCGTAGTTGGTGGTTTCAATGAAAAAAAAATCATTAAAATCAAGACACCTGTTGCCCAACAACAAAATACAATACAATCAATCAATCATTTACTATTACTATCATTACCTGAGACGACTGTCGGGCAGCTCGTACCCGATGAACTTGTAATAATCCAGAGCCTTCTCCGGTTTGGCGAAGAAGTACGTCCAGATTTTGCGGTGATTCGTCCCGCTCCACATAGTCTCGCGTTTCCTTTTGATTATTTTCAAAAATATTATATAGATGTGTGTGTGTACCAATGAAAAGTAGATTAAACCGGCAAATGGCTAAATCTCGCTAGACTAGATGCATGATGATCGATGATCTATGGTGATGATAAGGATGAGGATAACCCGGGGGGTGTGTGTTGATTAGTTTTCGCAAAAGATCACCACACACTACGGCAGCAAAAATACACACACGCGCGCGCGACGTTGCCAGAACTTTGGGGCGGACTGAGGAGGAGCGCGTGCGACGTGTGCGAAGGACCGCCTCCGATTTTTCGATGGTGGAGCAAGAGGAGGAGGAAGAGGAGGAACAGACCGACGAAATATATTTAAAAAAAAATGGCAAAAATTTTGTTGCGGAAGGTGGGGATCAGTCGGTGACCCCCAAAAACACACACACGCAATCAGACAGCACCCAGAAACGTTCGGACAAAACAAAAATTGACGACGACGACGAACCTATCTAATGGCATTATTGCTCCACAAACGATAAAAGAACGAAAAAATCCAAAAAAGGAAAGGCAACAGTGAGCGAACGATCGAATGAATGAGTACGTCCGTCCGTCCTCGTCGCGTAGGTGAATTGCGCGAGGAAGGAAAGTAAGCGAAAGAACGGACAGGGCAACAGCAATTAGCACGGGCGAATTTGGGACAGACGACGGACACCTTGAAAAAAAAAATATATTTCTCTTCCTCTGTCTCTCTCTCTCTCTCTCTCTCTTTTATTGTATTATTTCATCACAGACAGAGTAGAAACGAAAGAAAGAGAGAGAAAGAGATCTAGAACATAAAAGGGGGGAAATCATTCAGATGGATCTGATCCTGGGGGGAAAGAAGATAATTTTTATGTATTTTTTTTTTGAAAATGAGTTACGCGCGTGCGACAATTTTCGCTCGCGCAACTTTTATATCAATTATAGCCCCGAAGGTTGCCCGATCACTCTGCTGATTGAACTAAACTGAAAACACCATCTCTCTTACTTACCATACACACACACACTTTGTATTCGCTCTCTCATTCATACATCGTTCCCTTCAGGTTTCGCAAAGAGGCTCAGGTAGGTAGGTAGGTAGGTAGAAACGTCTGGTCTGGAGGAACCGGACACACTCAAAGGCAATGCCCTCTCTTTCTCTCACATCAGTCACCTTCTGCAGGGCCCGAAGGACACCAAAAAAGGAAGGAACAAACACCAACAACATCCAGACGCGTTCCTCCAATCCATACCACAACAAGATGATCATCATCAGCATCAGCATCATTACCATAACCGACAACAGCATCAAATTCACAATCTATTCGAAAGTAACGGTGAAATTACTGAACGTTGCAAGAAGATCGGGGGGGTAAGGGATTCGGGTCATTCGGTTTGATGAAAATCACGAGCATCGTGTAAGTAGAAACAGAACAGAAACAAATCTGACTTGAATCTTTCCAATAAATCATCGATTCAACAAAAAACGAAATACTGGGAGCAAATCGACCCAAAAGGCAAACTAAACTTCGTAACAATTGACATGACATCACAGACACACACGCGACCTCAAAACAAAACAAAAAAATTGGTTTCAATTGGTCACACACACACACACACATACAAACACGAGCGCGCGCGCACACACACACGTAAATATATGTAGTATAAATTTCCAAAAAAAGAAAAGTGAAACCGTTACGCAATAATCGACGCCTGCTATTCTCTCTATTTCGCGTGTAATCTCCTCACCTAACCGTGCTCGTACCAGCAGTAAGTAGCTTCTTCCTTTCATCGTTCCAAAATTAAAAAAGTAAAAGAAGAAATCGTTTTTGATTACTCACCTGCAACAGAAGAAGAAAGAAATTAGCATTTATTGTTTAAAAGAGAAAAAGACAACGTACACATTTACAAAGTCAATTGTTCATTTTTTGTTTTATATTGAGTGAATGTGATTTAATGGACAAAACGGATGCTCGATTCAAGCGGAAGATGCTGGAGATTTACAATTGTTTCTATATTACCTCAAAAACGAGCGCAACTGGAAGAAGTAAATGAAATTGATAAAGAAGATGAAATAGTGTGCGTGTTGGTTTCTATTTACGTTGGTATGATCTTAGTAGAATGGTAATCGATCGCTAAAGAGAAAGAGCACATGCACTTATTGCTTCGTACAATAAGTACATAGAGAGCAAAAAAAAAGAGGATGGCAACATCAAGAATCGTGTATTATAAAACGGAGGAGAACGCGAGGTGGCGGCGGCGACGACGCGCTGTTGTTGCGTAGCCTAGTTTCGGTCCCATAACCGGGTTTTAGCACCAGTTTATCTTAATATTTCGCGATTGGATAAACCGAGCGACCGACCGACCCACTACTACTACTATTAACTAAGCCAACTAATTCACAGCAGTAGCCCGAAGAGGATACGAAATACAATAATTAATCAAAAGGGCGTGTGACCTCTTCTTGTGGCTCTTCGATTATTCCCAACCATCTGAATAGTAACTAGTGAAAGTCGTCGAATTTGTTAAGGGTTGTTGGAATGGGAAAAGAGGAGAGAGAGAGAGAGACCCTTTCTCTCCTCCTCTCCTCTCCCCCATCGACTACCACGATGATGATGATGATGATAATAATAATAAGACACATACAATATAGAAAGTTAAATAAAGTAAAACCATGGTATGGCATGGCATTTGAATGCACCGTTTCATGGTGATATTAGTCGGCATTTTGGGGTCATTGAAAATCTCTAGATTGAGGCAACGAGCCGTGCTCTACATACAGCCTGACACACATACAAAAAAAATCGACAACGACGACGACGACAACGATGGAAACGACTAGTGGTGTGTGGGTGGGTTGGTATTGATAATTCCTCCCTTCGTCATATTATCAATCAATCAAAAAAGATTAATCATTTAACGTTAACAATTATAATTGCTTCCTTCCTCTTTAGAATAAGTAACGAATGATTTCCATCGTGACACATGCACTCTAACGTTACGCAATTTCCGATACATAAACACAAAATTTAATTGCGCACTTGAACAACAACAACAACAAACAAAAAAGAAACAGCGTTGGCACAACCGTAATCTTCGCCGCCTTCTCACCGCAAACGCTGCACATAATTCATTGTAATAGAATATTATTATTATTATTATTGTTTTGATAACGAATTTCCAGAACATTGCATAAATAATACACATACACGTGTGTGCTTACGTATTTTCGTATCTAAATTAAACGTTTATAATCGAGTGCGCTTTATTCGCGCTTGTTTTTTTTACTTTTTTACATTCATTTAGATAAGGGAGAAGGAGCTATTGTATCTACTTAATATTATCGTTATTACAAGACACAATAATATCCTAGCAACGAAAAGCAGCAGCATAAAGATTCCTCTGTTATTTCCAAGACCACCTGCGCGCGATTCGATACGAAACAGAAGATATCCCTAGATATCACTAGATTTGTATATATGCCCTGTGTAAAATTTATTGCAGGAGCAGATGAGCAATGTTTGGTTGAATCACTTTGGCATCTTTTAAGAAGAAAATTTCAATGACAACGACGAAACAGTAAACGAATTGAAAAGAAGAAAAATAAGAAGGAAGAGAGAAACACACCCGTCTGTCGTCGTTTCCGGTTGCTGTATGCATATCGAAGCGTCGAGTGTCGGTTTACACACGGTTCTTATACATGTAAAGCATACAGAAGAAAACGAAATAAAGCAAAATAAAATGTACGTGTTTCGTCAGATGCGAATTTCCATATGGAATGTGACGGGACGAAATTCAAGGGCAAAAACGGAGAGAAAGAAAAGACGATTAAAGTTAGATTGAAACAATTGAATCGATTATGAGACACACACACACACATACAGCCAAACAGAAAGCAGAACTGTGAACTTTCAATTGTCCCAAGTTTCACAAATTCAGACGTCAAATTTCCATAGCCTACTTGTACATTTTAAGAGCGAAATAGGACGACAACGACGACGCTTCCGTTCGTTTCCAAATTGAAGAAACTTTAGGGATCGAAGAAATCGATCGTATTTAGATGATTAACAAAAACACAGAGCACATGTGAATAATGATTGAAAATATGTTTTCTCTCTAGCACATTTACGAAATGGAATTATGAAAGAGAGACGCCGCGAGTCGAAGTAGGCGAGAATGGAGGAGAAGGAATAGGTGTATAAATATCAATGAGTAACCTCCATACATACGAATATTATTATTATTCAGTCAACCTTCGGATAAATTAGAAAATTACCGAAGCCATGTGTATCTCTCTGTGTGTGTGTGTGTATGTGTGTGTGTGTGTATGTGTGTGTGATCGATACACGTAATGCAAATGTAATGGAACAACAGGCACACACACACGCTCACATACAGCCACCAGCCTCCTCCACCCCCATTTCCTTCGTTCTTCTATTTTCTTTTTTCTTAATTAAACACACACACACATTAACACTTCAAATATGACCAACTTGTCATGATAATTGAAAAACGTATACAAATATTTATCTCCTACTGCAGATGAAGAATATAAAAATATATAGAAAAAAGTATGCACAATATGTCGATGATTCTCTTACCTGGCTAAAGCCATTCTGACATTAGTAAATCCAAATATAGATTCCCTCAGTTTGCTCTCTATTTTAAAATCCAGTGTGCCAGTTCCGATTATATCGGAGAAGGCGACGACGACGATGTTATTTCTTCTCTTTTGTTCCAGCAGCAGCAGCAGCAAAAGCACCTCCGCAGAAGATAGTGTGGACAGTGCTCCTCGTCCGTTCCAAAGGAGTCGGCAAATATTATCAGGGTTGGTCTTGGTCTTGGATTTCTTCAATTTATTTTGCCAACCAACTAACTAAATTCACTACTACTCACTACTAGTCTATATTATATACTACTTCTATACTCGTACGGGAATTCCCTTCTATACTGAATGACTGACTGACTGAACATCTAACAAAAATCTCGTCCGATTTCGCGCTTCTGTCTCGCTTGCACACAATGTTTTGTCTGTTTGTCTTTCTCTCTCTCTGTTCCGTTACTTCACACGCGACTATCGCCTGCGACGGATAGATTCAGACTGTAAAACGACGGTGACGACGGCAACTTCGGAGCGCAACGATTGCCCCCGTGCAAAGGAACGAACGGACGGACGCGCGTCGCGCTCTCTGCGCCTTCCTCCTCCACCTCCAACTCCACATGTTGCCACATCGTCTCCGAAATCGCTACCAACGTTTTCTGCGAAACTCCAAGCAACGACCACCAACCCCAAAAACCCAACGTGAACGTTGGAGTCACGACGTCAATCATCTCAAAAAACACAAACAACAATTACAAATAGCAAATTACTTTGGGAGGGAGGGAGGTAGGTAGACATTACATTTCCATTATTTTGTAGGTGTTTGTTTTGCAAATTGTGAAATTGCAGTTCCGCGGAGAGGAAGGAAAGTGGCGTGAATGGAAAATAGAAATAAACAGAATCGAAATGTGTGCTCGCAGATTGCTTGTGAAAGTAGTGTGCGTTATTGTTATTAAATCGACTGAAACGGCGAAACTTTTAAACCGATTTTTACCTAATTCCCAAGAGTATGGATGAAAACGACCGAAAATAGTGCTCGAAGATTATTGTTAGTAATTAATGTACGCGAATAGTCTCCGTTATGCGACGAACAACATCCGATTGGAATCGTTCCACATGAGACGCCGTCCTCTTTTTTTTTTCAAGAGTAGATAGAAGAAGAGCCACGAGGAGAAGAATAAGAAGACGACGTAGATGAAGAAAGAAAGAAAGAGTTCCGTTAACAAAATCAGTCTGAAGAGGAAATATGCGTGGAATATGAGTTCATAGAATGTCCCGTTAGATGTGGGTGGATGGTTTCATCTAAATGAAACAATTTGCAGAAGCATCTTCGGATGTGTGTGTACGTGGCAACGGCGCCGGTCTCTGGTGCCGCATGCGAGGAGTCCTTGATAATAGAGAGAGAGAAAGAGAGAAGAGGGTTGCACTCTCTGCGCAAGGACCTTCCGCCGCCGCCACCACCGACGACGACGACGAGAGGGGTGGTTTGTAGGTCTGCAAGCAAATCGTTAGCGACACCCCCTCGACCCCTTTACCGCCACGCCACGTCCTTTCCTACTAACGCCCTTTTTGCATAAAACCGACGACCCAACGAATCGCGCAAGCAACAACTTTGATTGATAATCTACGGAAACTTAATAGCGTTAGCTTAATCACTATTTCCATGAAAACGTGAACTATCTACTGTCGTCACCTTGTGCATTGGAAATGTGCGGCCGCTCGTAATAATACCGACACATTGTGTGTGTATAAATATATCGAATATGGAAAAGAGCGATTGGATAAGTGGAGAGAAGAGAATAGGGAAGGGAAGAAACGACACGTGCGGCCCGCCGTCGTTTCACGGACATCGGGGGCGGCGACACGCAGATCTTAAAGAAGGCAAAGAGAGAGAGAGACAAACACGATCAGACCAAAAATATGCGTGTGTGTGTGTGTCACCTTCTTACGCATTGCCGTAGTTACCATGCATGCATAACCTTTCGCCTCTCTCTCTCGCTCTCTCGCATACTTTTTTTATACTTGATCTATGGTCGGTCGGATCGCGGTAACCCCGAAATCTGAGGAGAACACGAAACGCGAAAACAGATCGAATGTCGAGAAAAGGAGAAGAAGGTTGTGCTGGCTCTCCTCCGGTGGCCTCTTCGCACACAATTCTCAGGAAAAAGAAAAAAAAAAACGAGATATTCAAAGTCAATGGAGAAACGATACGAGATGATGAAACAATTTACAATTAAGATGATGATAATGATAGTTTAATGAATGAAAGATAGATAGAAATATTCGAATTGTGTGGATACATCTATATCGTCCGTTCGTGTACATTTCGTGCGCACTTACATACTCGCTCATACTTACTACATACACATATGTACGTACGTACACGCAACACAGTGTAACCTCCCCGAGCGAGGTCAATATTTAGTGACCTCTACCGAACGGAGGCGACTCTCACTAAAAAATCAATTACACTTATCTCTCTTTCTCATTCTAAATCATTCTAAACTTAATGTTTTACATTAAACATCTCTTCTTTTCGACTAGGTCTCCTCCCTCCTATTCGTACAACAACAGCCAACGTGTTGTACGATGATACACTTCCAACACACACACACACACACAACATTTACCACACCACCACTAATCGCTTGGATAGGTCGGCTTGTCTTGGCGAAGGTCGGGCTATTTTCGTGTGGTCTTCTCTCCACTTGATTTCACGTTTAACGCTGCTTACACGGGACACGTCGTTCGGTTCAAGGGTAACACAAATTTCGTGTTTCTATTTTCGAAAAAGAAAAAAATAATAGAATAAAAATAAAATAAAATAAAAAACATTATTAGCAAAATTAATGTTGGACGTGCGAAAAGCACGTCGATCCACGTGCGAAAGAGGGAGGGAGGGAGGTCGGCAGAGAGAGAGAGAAAAAAGGAAATCGCTCATTATTATCCTGCAACCATGACAGATAGCTTTCGTTTTGTTAATAATGTGTCGTGTCGTTGCCAAGGTTACTATTTTACACTTTACACAGCAACACCTTATCTACTTAACGGATTCCTGTCTGTGGTGTTGTTTCGTCGTCGTTTGCGCTCTTTTACGAAGGCATTCTTTTATTTTCATCACTGGATAAAATGTAATCACATCAGTTCCCTTTCTCTTTCTCTCTCTCTTATTTTCAATTTACAATTTCGATGGATCGGGAAGATAAATTCTGATGATTCTGAAAGGACGTAAAGCAATGTTTTGATAGGTAGGACTGCAGGTAGTCATAGACAACAACAATCCAATGATACGCACTCATATAATGATAATTAATGTAATAGAAAGAGAGAGACAGAGAGAGAGATAAAGAGTGTTAATGTGAACAGACATCTGGAACGAGCATATATATTCTAAATCCGTTCCTTAAAAATATCCTCTTTTACATTGAGCAAGTGAGCGAGCAAGCGATTTCGTGTCCCCCCCCGAAGGAGCCGACTCTCAGGCTGCTGCTTGCCACATACTTGCTACATAAAGTGGCAATAAATGGAGCGGAACGATTCGAATGATTTAGTAGAAATGAACCTTTTATTTCTGCTAAGACAGACATACGCCCGCCCCGCCAGCCAGCAAGTAAACGAGAAACCGAAGGGCGCCCTCCTTTCTGCAAACCGATCTCAACATCCACATGCACACAAAGACCGTGCAATTTCATTTAGCTTCTCTTTTTTATTGTTGTTGTTGTTAAGGCCATGACTCATTTGTTCGTAGCACCGCAATTGCCGTAATTGCGCCCGAAGAACAATTAATAATTACGCAAAAGCAGATAAATACCCGAATTCCGAATTCAAAGTGTTCGCGATAGAAGAAGACGAAAGAGGGGAGTCAACGATGGACGGCCAATGCAATCCCCCGCCAATCGATACGCTGTATGCGACCACTCCTGTTGCAGTGTCGCGACGGTTGCCCACGCTCGTCGCCGACCGTCAGCTGTTCTCATCTGACAGTTGTCCGTGTTTTTTTTTGTTGTTGTTGTTGTTGATGGCAACAAAACATAACCGCACAATTTATTTTTAAATCGAAATTCCTACTGGCATCTCTACGGTGTACCGATGCGATGATACTCCACACACATAGATGTGTGTATATATATATATATACTACGTACTGCATCGAAATGATTTGCAATCTCTTTGAGGCTGTTTATTTTAGGGTGCATGACCTAAAAGTCCAATTCGGCGCGACGAAACGATTGGACGATTCGATATTGTCATCATAACCTTCGTTTAACGAAAACAAATCGCAAACGACAGGAGTCAAGGTTACGCGAGAGGGGCGCGCGCTTTGTACGTTTATATGAATGTTGTTTTTTTTTGTTGTTGTTGTTGCAATTTCCTTGGCGACACTGATAGGGATCGCAGTTACAAATGGTAGTAAATGTCCGTGCAAACAAAAGGATACGAATGCTACTTCTTCGGATGGTGTCGCTGTTTTGGTTGCTGTTGTTGTTGTTGAACGTATTATAAAGAGGAAAACTTACATAATTTCAGGGGGCGATCCATGGTCCGCTGTTGCTGCTCGTTGCGACGAATGTTTCCCCCCACCGATGTAGGAGGCACTGGTGCCGTCGCCGTTGCTCCTGTTGGCCTTCTTGGTGTGGGGCCGCTGCTGCTGCTGCTGCTGCTGGGCTCTAGTCAACATTCACCAGCAAATATAAACACAAACACCTTATCCTCCCCTGGGCCCCTGTGTCTTCTTCTATCCTGAACGTCGTCGTCGATGTCGTCCGTGAAGTGCACGATCGGAGGAGAGGTCACAGATTCAGAATCACTTCTGAAAACTTTCGTGCTTTTCTCTTCTATCACACTCTATCTCTCTCTCTCTCTATCAATCTTTAATTATATTATACGCGACTCCGCGAAGATTTCGTAGCCGTCTTCGTGTTCTATATAACTATAAATTCCGCGCAGAAACGGGCGACACGGTTCTTGCAAATTCGCATAAAAGAACGGCCAAGTTTATAGCCGAACGTCAATCGCCATCTTGAACTGACTGACTGTTCCTCAACGGCACCGCTGGTTGCATACGAAGAAAAAAAAATAGAATGAGGCACGGTCGTCGAAGTTAGGCAACTCAACGTACATCGCGTAATCAAATCACAAAATTACAAACTCGATAATTTTAAAATTAAACCAATTCTTTTTGATAAAAATGATAACGAAGGCATCAATGATTTAGGTCTAAAAACAAATTATTTTCTTTGAGATCATTATATATATATGCATGTATATATTTAAATATAAAATTTACTACCACTCTTGATCATATACGTGACATGTAGATCTGTTGATTGAATAATGAAAAGGAAGGAACGTGCGATTTGTTGAATGAAAGATATTTAGAAAAATACTTGAAAGAAAACGAAAGATTATAATCAATAGTAATAATTATTATCATCAACATCATTATAGAATAATTATAGTAGTAGTGGTACAAGGAAATAATAATAATAGCAAGAAAAAAAATAATAGAATATAATCATGGTTGACCATGAAACAATCGACAAAAAAAAACAAAAGATGGAAACGTGTGATATAAATGATGACATAACAAAGGGGCAATCGGTGATATGGAAAAGGGGCACAAGGGGAGGGGGGTGTGGTTGCTTCAGATTGCTTTAAAAAATTATGATAAAGTAATAATAATGTTAATGAGAATAAATGAATTGACAATTTCATCTTTACTTTTTAACAAAATAAAAGGTTTTGCGATTCCCGTGCGATCCGAAGGACGCCAAAACAAAAACAACATAAAGTAGTGAGGAAGTTTGCTCGGATGGATTTTCGAAAAACAAAAGAAACAATTTGAAAAAAAAAAACGAATCGTATAATAATCATAAAGGGGGTGAGAGGGGGGACGTAGTTTGGCGATCACTTCGAATCAATGGAAACGCCTCTAATAATAGTAATAAAGTCATCGTAATAGTATATATAAATCTATATATATATATATGTAACACAATCGAAAATAAAATTAAAAAAATCGTCGCTCGTACACGAAGAAACAGGCGCGCGCGCGCACATCATCATAATCTTCTCCTCTTTTCTCTTCATATAAAGAAAGAACATCTGTTCGATCCATGGATATACATGTGTACAAATATTAAAAAATAAACGTAATTAAAATGAAAGAAAACAAAAGAACATCTCTGCCAATACACGTGTGTATGTATAAACATATATAATAATAGTTGTTGTTATTATTTTGTAAACAGTCGTAGAGAGCGGAAGAGTAGAAAAGAAACAAGCAAGTTGTGTGTGGCCCAGTCCAGTGCTTCTCTTCCGCTCCGATCCACATCTCACTATTTCTCATTTCTCCTCCAACGCCGCCTTAATTATACATTTAAAACAAAAGAAAAAACTATATATATTAACGAAAATATCATGTATATCTTGTGTGGGGGGGGTGTGGTTGTTGTTTGTTTCATTTGTTTGTTTGTTATGTGTGTTTGTGTGTGTCTGTGTGTGAATGGTGTTTTTTTTTTCCAAAGGGAGGAATTCACTGGCCAGCTACGATACATCAACATCATCATCACTTCAGTTTAGTTTATAATGATGTAGAAACTACAGTAATCTTGCATAAAAAATATAATAATAAACATACTACTTTCAAAAAAAAACAAACAAAAAAAAACCCAGGAGAGAAAAGAAAGAAAAAGAAACAAGACTGAAACTATGTATTTCACATATGAAGAAGAAAAAAAAGAAGTTATGCTCTCATCATCTATATATACAATTTAGATATATATATATATTAATTCATATATATAGATAACATAACAATGATCACTATCATTTATAATATACAACTTTGTGTGTTAGAAATGTATCCTCTCTGATCATCGCAATTACAATTCTTCTTGAATCAATCGAAACACATATGAAAAAAGAAAAAAAAAAGTTGATCCAAAAATTAAATTATTAATCCATAATAATAACAATAATGCACTTGTTTTGTATCCAAATATAAATAAATATATATATATATCTAAAGGAAGAAAAGAAACAATTATTTTCTTTGTCATTCCACAGCTCAAAGGAGGATTCCATCCGACTCGTAGTCAGTTTTTGGACCCAATTTTTTTTTTCTTTCATATGTGCTAAACTTATTCAAGAAAAAAATTAAAAATAATTTTGTTTTCTTCTTCTTTTTCAATATAAATATAAAATATTACCTAAAAAATTTCTCCTCGTCCACTGCCAAATACATTTCTTTTAATTCCACTTGATCTATGCCCGTTGATGTACATATTCTTCATTAATTGTTACTTTTTGTGTGTGAGTGTGTGTGTTTGTATGTGAGTTAGTTTCCTGCTTTCATCGAGACTCAAATTATTTTCTTTTTTTTTGTGTTAAATTTATATTCATACTGTTTCATTCTTCCTCTTTTCTCCAATTGATGTTTTTTTTTATACAATTTATTTATGTTTTGTATTAATATTTAGAGTAGCACAGCCAGGTGTGTCATCTCACTTTTTGTCACCAATCATACTGAAACTAATATAGTTTTCACCATTGGTCACTTCTCCTTCGTCATCATCATCTTCTTTTTCTCCTCTTCCTCTTCCTCCTCCTCACATCGTCGTCTTATATTTATTTTCTGTTTTAATATTTGCAATCACTAATTATCGGCCGGCTCGACATCCTCCAGTTTCCGCTTCTTGCCCCTCACGTGAGCTGCAATAGAAATCAAATTGTTAATCAAATCTGTTTTTGTTGTTGTTGTTGTTGTAATGTGTTTTCCTGCGATTAATGTGAATTTGCATACCTTTAGATGGTAACTCTGCTGCTTCATCTTCCTCCTCGTCTTCGAACGACTCTTCCTCGACGGCCTCAACGTCCGATTCCTCGACGGATTCGTACTCATCCTCGTAGTCGTCCTCGTCGGACATGTCGTCCAAATTCTCAGAGTAAATGGTCCCCAGGCCTACATGACCGTAGTCGTCCTCGTCGGAGCAGCTTGCCTCCTCCTCCGATTCGTCCTCGTTGCCGTTGACCTCCTCCTCGGCCTCGCTGTCCTCCGCTTCGCGATCCTCAGCATCGAAACCGTCCAAGTACTTCAAGCTCGGAATGAGCCTGAATATCTTGTCCCTGTAGTTGTCCAGCAGATTCTGCACGTCGTTGTTGAACAGATCCAAATTCTTCAGGGACCTGAAATCCTTGAGCGGTTGCAGTGCTTCCAGGTCGCGAATTTTGTTGCCGCTCAGGTTCAAGTATGTCAGCTTGGGGCTCGTCGATAACGCGTTCAATCCATTATTGATTCTTAATAAATAAAACAAAATATGAATCAAAATGGATATTCATCTTTTAAATAGAGAAATAGTCTACCTGTTATCACTTAATTCTAGTTTCTTGAGGTTGGGAAGTTTCGGGAATCCTTTCAGAGATGTGAGCCCCACATTTATCAAACTTAAGCTCTCCAAATTGCTGAAAGCATCTGTTAAACCGATGATGGTTGTGCTTCGACAATTGTCCAGAATCAGTTCCTTTATCTGTAAACATTTTAATCAATCATCAAATTTCATTATAACCATACAATGCATCCTACTTTTCAGCTAGATAATGCATGTAGTAATTTGTTTTAAATTACTGATGACAGAAAGATGTAAATAAAAACGTGCATTTTATAAAAACTCTTCATGACACAAAAATAATATATATATATATAATAACCAATACTAGATTACAGCTTATGATGTGGAATTTTCCATTAATTTTCAGGTACTATGATTCATAGCATGTTTATAATATTGAAAAAATATGTTCAGTGTTGGAGTTAAATTACATCAACAGATTTTAAAGAAATGTTCTTCTAGATAAAAAAAAATATGGATTCGTTCTAATGTTACATTTTTCTTAAAGTTACCAAAGTTTTCTGAGCAGATATTTGCGAGTGTTAAAAGATAATTAGGTCATCATCAAAATCCACTGGTAACAAAGTGGTGATGGGGCAGAATGCATGGTGTAGGAAAATGGAAATAGTCGACGTGATTGCAATAAAGGGAGGCAAACATACATAGACGATGCGATGCACACGCACGTACACTGCAAAGTAGAGGGCAACAACTACGACGAAGATGATGATTATGATGGTGGTGGTGGTGTTGATTTGTTTTGGGGGACCACCAGAAAACGTGCAACAGTGGATGCATTATAATATACTCACATCTTTTGGCTCCTTGCCCCTTCGCTCCAGATCTATCCTCTTTTCCATATTTCCGTCTTCCCCCTTCTGCACGGCCGAAGAAATAGATTCGAAAAGAGAGACGCCGCCTTCTGCTGGTGCGTTGTGGCCCTGCGGTCAGTATTCGGTCAGTCGCTCGGAAAACTCCTCTCCTCTCTCAGCCGATGGGCGAACTCTCATATGTGCACTACGTGATCTCGATTGGAAGTGATCGTAGATGGTGGTAGTAACGTGTGCTTCTAGCTGCTTCCTGCTGCTACACACACACACATGTACACACAAAGTAGAGTATATAGAAAATGCAATGCGCGGCGCTGCAATGTCCGTCGTCGTCCGTTGAGATGTGTACACACACTGACACACGCACGCACGCAGACACAGTCGCACTCGAACCTCTCTCTCTTTCTCTCTCGCTCTTACACTTCCTTTCTGCCTACCTACATACCTTCTTCTTCTTCGCTCGCTCGCTGCTACTGCTGTTGCCGCCGCCGCCTTCGCCGCCTCCTATGGTATAGCCTCGAACCACTGCACGACTGCTACCGCGACGACACCTATCTCACACTCTCTCGTTAACTGTTTTGCCTTGTCGTCGTCGCTTCTTCCGGATTGCTTGCTCGTTCAATGCTAATTACAATAGAAAATAGCAATAATAGTTGTACGTAGACTAAGTAGACAAGAAGAAAATGAAATCAAACGCGTCGTTTTTTCTGTACATGCATTTAGTATATCGCCCCCTCCTCACTTCAACCTAGCCACTGCTAGCCACCCCACACCCCTCTTTAAACTCAATAAACACTCTCTCTCTCTCACACACTCACATAAATGTGCATGTATTTGTATATTAGATGTTTATGTATACGTAAACACAGAGGTATGCATGCGTATAATGTATAGGCAATATGCTAACATCGGTGTATGTGTGTGTGACAGTCATCGATTAGCGGCCGAGGAGTGAGCGAGAAAGAGAGAGAGAGATAGGACGATGGGGCGAAGTTCAATGGTTCGCTAGAGGGGTACTCACAATAACAGTGGACGACGGCGGCGACAACTTTGGCGCGAAATACACACCTGCGCGCGTTTCGTCCCACAAAAAGATGAACGAGGACGAAAAAATTTGAAAAGGAAAAGAAAGAAAGAAAGAAAAAAAAAACAAAATGGTCTTACCAATCGCTACTGCTTCTGAACGAACAACACTAATTTCGAATCGAAAATATCTCTCGCTCTCATCACGCGAATTACGATGTTGTGCAACGTCTTTCTCGCTTGCTGCTGCTAATGTTGTTATTGTTGTTGTTGTTTCACCGTTGTATTGTTTGAGCGGTCGAATTGATTTCACTTATTGTGTTTCTCTGGTGTACTGCTTGCGCTGATGATGATGATGATGATCATGCGACACGCACGCCAAAGACGCCACAGCGGGAAAACACAAAAAACAACACACACACGACATATGCACGTACACGCTAGAAACAAAACTCTCGCGCTCTTCTTCGCGCCCCATTGACAACTCACTTATTTCCGGTTTACTTCAACTATAATCATTATTTTACTCACCAATTAGCGCACCTTCGATCACTATTTAAACACAATTTGCATTATTTCGTGCGATGATCCGTTAATTATTATTTATTGCAACTTGAAAACATCAAACAATTAAACCTTACGCTTTTTAGCAAACTTGAAGAAAAATAATACACAACATCGTAGACTCATTTGTTTTTAATCGAATACGGCAACTTTGAAAAAAGAAATTATTTGTTGTTGTTTAATTAATGAAAATGCAACGAACTGTACCTGCATCCATTTCGCGCACAATAAAGTGCTTACAATGTTTACGAATTTGAAATTATTCTGTGTATATGGTAATTGTTTTTTTTACTTCTCTTGCAAAGACTCATTATAGATTAAATAATGTTCCGCGATTCGTGTTCATTCAGATTTAAATATTTCGTACAATTCAATTAGCATATATGAATGATATGCGAGTAGAAAATTTATCGATGCACGTGCGGTTGCATATCTGGAATGTGTCATTTCTAATTGGTTCGGTTGTGCGGCGAGAGATGTCTCTTGCTGACAGGTGCAATCGGTCGGTGCACTTGGTGCGGCGTTGTTCTGATGCCAAGAAGAGGAGGGTGTCCGTGCTGCGTCGTCGGAATCCGGCCCGGCGATGCTCAGTTGGTTGAGTGAGCTCGGTCAGTGTTGAGGCGTATTTCTCTGGTGCTGCTGCTGCTGCTCTTGGGAAGTTCCAGGACTTCGTGCGTGCAGCCGTGTGCATATATACACACAAACACACGAGTAAAAGAGAGCGAGATAGTAAAAGAGGAGGAAGAGGATCGTCAGTGTTATTAAAGTGCGAAACTGTTGTTAACATTTCTTCCCTAAACGAAGCAGCAGGCATGGCGGAGAGTAGAAGTTCTTTGCTGGCCAAGTCCGTGCAGAAGCACGCAGGAAGAGCGAAAGAAAAGGTCAGTGACTTTTTCCCATTCCATCGCAATTACTAAATAAATAAATAAATAAATAACCGAGCGCATAGATGATAAAATGTGTAAATATACAGTCAACCCCCCCTGTAATTTGTTGCTGCTGCTGCCTCCAGCTGGACTCGACCTCTCCGTTCTGAGGGTGCGTCTTTTAGGGGTTATGTTCGTTTGTTTTTGTTATGCTTTTGTTTCTTTTCGAAATTGTCATTTGTGACGAGGGGTCGTCTGCATCCCTCCGGTCCCGTTCCTTAAATAGTGCGCGGAAAAAGAAAAGAAAGGAACGGGTTTCGAAAGACATGGGCAGAAACGACGGACACACCGTGTGTCTGCCTATAAATGGTCACACGAAAAGCCTCCTCTGCAGCACAGGCTCGATCGCCGCAGCCTACATACAAAATTTAAATATCCGAGTTGGCCAATGGGATTCCAATTGGAGAAATAAAAAAATAAAATATGTAGCTATGACAACGACGTTTCTCTTGGTTACCAGACTAGACGATAAGCTGCGTGTGTCCGCGCGAGATGAAAAGAGATAGATATTAATTGGTACGCCAACACAGGAACACGCATTAACAAATGATGATAATTCTCTACTTTGATGCACACGATCATTCATAAATAGGAAGAAGAAGAAGAAGTCGTGGGAAATCTCGTACCATTACGCGGCGCTACGCTTATGTAACGAGCGCGAAACAATTGCGCGTTTCTCGGAGCGTCAGGTGCTCTTTTTTTTGCCACCTTGATTTTGCGCGACGAAAGGGAGGAAAAAAAAACGCGCGTCGTCGATTCTTCGGGGGGAATGTCCGGAATGTCTTAGGGCCGTTGCGTGCAGCCAGCCCCCTTGGCAACAGGTGTTCCCATTCGGCCGGATCGGAGTACCGAATTCGGTCGTTCATATTCAAGTTTGCACAGTTGGTCAGTTCGGAAAAGAAAAAAACATTTTGCCAACTATTTAAATTGAAACAAATTTCCCGGATCGCAGCGAGCAGCCACCTGCAAATAAACGAAATCCCCCGAGGTTCCGAAAATAGGCCTAATACGTCCACACAAACACATCATATATATATCTATATATTCGCTTTATTATTACGTCGGTTTATAAATAATTTTAATGGTTCTGATACACACACACACTCATATAGACAAAGTTACGCCTCCAGGAATAAACTGGTTGCGGTCATTAACGCGTTCGCAATGCTCTGCACCCAAAAATAACAACAACATAAAAAGGAGAAGCGCGACATCTCTTCGATCAATATCACTCACTCCCCTATTATTATTTCTTATTGTTGGTATCTGCAACATGACAAGAGAAGACATACTTTATTCCGATGTTTGTCTCGTATTTATTAATCATTAGGAATGTGTCGTGTCTTGCCAAAAGTTGGAGGCGTTGAGACTCCATCGTTGCCGCCGCCGTCTACATACGTCTTACGTACGTGTGCTATTCATCAGCAAACCTAAATGTATCGGTCAGATCGAGCGTGGAAGAGTAATTTGCGAATTGAAATATCAGAAACAAGAGAGAGAGAGAGAGAGAGAGCGCGTGGGTGCGCCTTCCTCCACCGGCGACTTGATAAATAATAATCATTGTTTCAAGAAATGTCCGTTTTTTCTCTTTCTCTCTCTTGTCAAACAATAATAATAATAATAAACGGACATTCCTCAAGCAAACAGGTTATAAACTTGTACAGGTGCAAGTTAGAACGGGCGACAAAAAGATAATGAGCATTTGAAGATAATACATGAGAAATTGAATAGAGATGATGATGATGACGGTGAAAGAGAGAAGCGCTCCGAAAAGGGACGATGATGATGCATTGTTATGTAAATGCAACGAATGGAATCCGCACCGAATGGAATGTTGTAAATGCGAAAGAGATGCTGAGCTCCGACGATGCTGCTGTCTGATGTGATGATGGTAGTAGAAATATTCGACACACTTTCTCACGAAAGTAGGAAAATGCTTTCCAATTGCTCTCCTCCTTTTCTTCCTCATCATCAACATCATCTTCTTCAACATCAACAACATTTCTCTCTCTCTCTCTCTGTTTCTCCTATTGGTTCTTGCATCGAGGACTGGACTTACATACTTGATTCAAACACATTCATATAACTGGACTGTTGTTGGTCGTCCTTCCCTTTCTCGCGTTTTGCCGCACCTCTTCTCTCTCTCTCTCTCTCTCTCCATCGTCGAACAAGGTCCATCGAAATAACACAAATTCTGCGCTCCACCACGATCCACGCTTAATTAACACGACAATTAACCAAGTTCAATGTGCAACTTTTCTTCAATTCGCTCAACTTTACAGGATCACCCAACAAATTGTATTTGCTCGTTTCATTTATACAGAAATATCATTTACTCTTGTAAATGTAAAGTGAGTTTTAAGTTTGCTTTAGGAAGTAGTTGTCAATATCGTAAAAGCACACATATTGATAGTTTACGGAGAAAGTTACATCTAATTAGAAAACTATTCGATTTCCCCGATGCATCATGCACCATTAACAGCATTCAAATTTAAGAGAAAACTAAGATTAATCATTATGCAATTAACATTGAGACGTAACCTATTAAAGTTTACTATTTGATCGTAATCAATGGAGAATTTCGTATTATGTTATCTCATCGTTACGATTTGCGATTGCGATTACAGCTTTAAAATAATAATTTACAAACAAAAAAAAATACGTTATCTCTTGAAAGAAGAAGAAAAAACTCTCATTGTATGCTCAAAGCGATGCCGATAGTGCGTAATATGGATGAATGTAGAGGAGGAGGGGAAGGAGGAGGAGTGGGAAGGCCGAAATAGCTTAATTGCCTTAATTAAATCTAAATACCTTTGCAATCAAAGGCGAAACATGTGAGCAAAGAAACGCGTATTCGTTACGAGTTCGCGTCACGTTCCCAAGGATACTCGAATATTATAATTTTTTTGTTTTTTTTTCTCTTTTCGTTTGTTTTACCGTTTCCATGTGCAACAGTGCAATTGTATATGCGAACGCGCGGGATCCGATCGATACTTTGAAGATATATTCTATGGGCTTTGAGCAGAAATGCATTATTCTAACTGTGAAATGCGCACAAATATCACAAACACACACATAGACTCGATGCAAGAACAGTTAGGATTGGCGGTGTTCGATTTTCTCGATTTACTCGAACGCGCGATCAGGATTTTCCCATATATACACACACAGAAATATGTGTAAAACCCCGCACTTTCGCGCCGATCTGAAAAACGATAAGTTGTCGTCGTCGTCGTCGACGGTCGCTGCTTTAGCTCTTAAGATCACTTTCCATTCCTAAACCGCCTACAGATGAAACGATCGCAGCAATTTCACGATCAAACTAACTTCACCATCTTCGGATTAAAACTGATTTCTAAGCAATGACGAAAACGGAGTCACTTTCAACATTTGTTTTACAATCAATCAAAGATGGCCGTATTAATTATTCCATCCATTGTAGACTTGATGTCGCACGCATTTAATGTATGGATATTATTATTTTTATTATTGTTGTTGTTATATGAAAGTGCGGTAACGGGTTCGCTCGTTTTCGTTATTTATTGTTTGTTTTTCGTTTCGTAAGTACGTAAGAGCGGTGCGCACACCTGATATCACGTGATCCGGAATTTGCATAAGCGTTTGTTGCGTGATAATTGAATTGGTATCGTTAACCGGTAGTTATTAAACGACTACCGCGCGCTACCACTAATTCGACAAGCAAACTTTCTGGTAATCCAATATATATATCTGGTAATATATATAAATAACAGTTAATTCAATTGAGAAGTCACGCGCGACGCACGAGCGTACTGGGAACGACGCACAGGACAGGACAGGAAGTGGTGCAGCAGGGCAGGGCGGTAAAAAGACGAAGACGAATTAATAAGTAGAATAAACAGATGATGGTCGTGCATATATTGAAATTCGAAAGTACAGTCTGGTATAGATAGTCATCATTCAGACAACGATTATTAATGATAATAATGGTAGTAGTAGTACTTCTTTAGAATTGAATCTTCTCTCCGTCCGTCCGTTCGCATTATGTAAATTGTTTTCATTCACTCACTCACTCGCTAATGGACGAGTTTCGAGTTGTTAGTGATGGAAACGTCTGCACGGTTCTTATATACAGACACATTATTCGCATTGTAACAGGGGGGAGTTAGTTGGGCGGTGTGAGGTGGGCTTTCGGTCCTTGGATTTAGCGCAAATGCCACGCCATTAGTGCATTATCACGAAGCGTTATGCAACGCACGAAACGACCGCGCTTCTCTTTCATTCTAACATGCAGAAGAGAAAATAAAAACACTACAGCTCACCTCTTCTACCTACTCCGCATTCCACGAATACCGAATAACCGAAACATATGTAATAATAATAATGGGAAGCAAATATCATGTGTATTGTGACGTTCACTAAATCCAATATGGCTCCGTTACATATGGCGCCTCAATATGACGTCGCAAACTAAATTTAATGGCGCAAATTAAAATTCGGTAAAGACATTTTTAATTCTTCTTCTCATTTACTTTTTGTTTCGCGTTCATCATATATATTTATAAATGTGGACAACGGCGAAAACTACATAATAATGATGATGATGATCGTGTTGTTACGTGGCTCGTGCACATATTTATGTATGATGCTATTAAAGTTCGCGTAAGATTTATAATTTTGTAATGACACATACAACTGATGTATGATGACTTGCAAACGATCCGAACATGAGCCTTCTGTTACCAAGACATTTGTTTACAAAACAATTACAACTATGGACGTCCGTGTGGGTTGCAATTAAAGGTGGTTTGATTTTGATATGTAATTTTTATATGATCCAAGACGCACGTATCGCCGTAGTAGTACTACTACTATTCGAATCAAGCAAGTCAAGTGCAAGTTCAAGTTCGCCTCTCCTCGTCTCCAACGCCATCCAACGTTTCTGTACAAGCGACACAGAAAGTCTGCGTCTGACCCCGATTTTTATTCATCCACCAAAAATATAAATTACAAACGAGAAACGAAAATTCATTATTCCGTGCGGTCTCTCCTCTTATTCTTCATTCTTTTTTTTTGTATCTCTCCACATTCATAGGCGTAATTAATGTTAATATTTAGCAATCGCAATCAAGATGGCCGAATTGCATATGGCGTCGCAATGAAAGCAAACGATTTCATTTGTTTAAATTAAGTATATTATAGTTTCGAGAAGTCTATAAGGAAATAGATCGTTTTTAGTGTGTGAGTGTCTGTGTTTATTTTCGGTAGATTGTGTTTATTGTTTCGTGAAAGCGTTTAGAACTAGGAAACAATTACAAAAATGTAATGAGAAATCCATCAGTCACAACTCTTTATTTTTCTTTTTCTTCTTCTTGTTCATCATCATATGTGTGTATATGTTTCCGCCGTGTGTATATTGAAATTTGCGAGAGAGAGGCGAAAAAGAGCACACGAAATATGCGTGTGTGTAATTTGAACAGAAATAGAATGTTCTCAATTACAAAATGAAGCGAGCAAAGTGGGTTGCTGATGCGAACGAGTTCTAAAAAAAAAAAAACTGGAAACAACGGAGAAATGAAAGAATCGAAGAAAAGATGCGAAGGAATGAAGGTAATTGAAAGAAGGAATAAAAAGGAGGTCAGTGAGTCGTGGAGACGTGGTGTGTGAGAGAGAGAAGAGGTTGCGGCTGCTGCGTGATATATAGAGAGTGTGAGAGAGAGAGAGAAAGAGGCATCGAAAACGGACGGTTCAGAAATGCGGGCGGGCCGTGGTTTTAATACTGCAGGTCTAATTGCCGAAACGTGCGAAATCGTAGTTAATTGTAATCATAAATGACTCGAATTTTCGAGTTTAAAGTGCAACTTTCTAGTTTTAATATTCATGAGCGAAGGCGGCGACGGCAGCGGCTGTTTTGTTGCGCAATCCGCGGAGGCGATTGAACTGCCCGGAAAATATTACAAATGTTGGTCACTTGCTGCCGCTGCTGCTGCTGCTGCTAATTTAGCTTCGTTTATTTTCGTAAATTTTTGCATCAATCTTTAGTTTCGTTGCTTCCGGGAAGAAAAACTGGAGCGTTTTGATTGGTCGAACGCTGATTCGCTTACTGTGTAGCTATGGCAATATTCAATATGGCCGAATCGTTTTTGGCAAATGCTAGTTGCGTTTATCGTGTTTGCTTTTTTTCCGTCTCCAGGAACCAATGAAAAAGTTTAACCAATAACAAAGAACTTCCTTTTTTTGTGGGGCCAATCAAAATGCTTAGATTTTCGCTTTAGCATTGTATTGTCGAATGCGATTGAATATTTAATTTCCAGGAACCAATAAAAAAAAGTTTAGCCAATAGCAAAGAACCTTTTTTTTTGTGGACCAATTTCGATTGGTTCAGGTTGTTCAGGCTTTGTCGTATTATATTGTCGTATGCGATTGAATATTTGGAATGAGAATAATATGAAAATTGCCGGGTTTTTGTCGGGTCAGTTTGGGGGATAGGATAGGATAGGATGGATGGAGAATGTCGGTGCCAAGTGGCGTTCTATTTTCACACGGTTTTCCTAACTTATTTCACGAGGATTTTATTTCCGAGCCGGGCACATCTCGAGGAAGTCTA
Organism: Nicrophorus vespilloides; assembly: GCF_001412225.1. Lineage (NCBI taxonomy): Eukaryota > Metazoa > Arthropoda > Insecta > Coleoptera > Silphidae > Nicrophorus > Nicrophorus vespilloides. Next base: position 33,667 of record NW_017099705.1, read on the forward strand.
TTACAGAACGGGTCGAGCCGGGGCGAAAGACGACGATTCAACCGTCGCCTCTGCCGCCGCCTCAGCCTCAGCCTGCTTGTTTCAACTCTGCCTCCTCCTCTTTCTTCTTCTTCTACACCCCTCTCATCTATCCATTCAAACAGAAATAGCAGAAGCGAATGTATTTTTACGATTCGTAATAATAATCATAATAATAGTGGTGTAGTGACGACGATGAAAATGCGTGTGCTGCGGCGGCCGTGAGCGCGAAATCGCGTTTTGTAACATCTTCTTCATCGTTCTCGCTCACATTTTTGTGTGCGTATTTTAAAGGCACATATATACATGTTGCTGCATTACTTTTACTATTTATATCGAATTGTATTTTTAATTTCTTCCTTCTTTTAACATTAAAACGTTGTCATTGTCATCTTTCCATTAGTTGTCAAAGCCCAGACGATATATAATGAAGAAGACTAAAAATATGTTATAAATACATATCGAAGTCGCAGCAGCAGCAGCAGCAGATTAAGGTCAACCGTTGACATCCTTTATTTTTTGCCCTGCTTCAAATTATAATAAATCAATAATATCTCAGACTGTGGGGTGTTCTTGCCGTATAAAAATGAATTATTATTTATGAAATATGGGTTTGTGCAATTTCATCCGGATAGATTGTCGTCGACCGGAAACGCAATGCTAAGCGAAATTAGATAATTCTACGCTGAGGCCATCTTACGTACGAGACGGCGTTCAATTTCATTTTGTTCATCAGGAAGCAGAGAGAAGTTGGCGAAATATTGTTCATATGTTTTTTTTTTGTTTGTTTGTTGTAGATCCTGCAAAATCTTGGTAAAGTCGATCGCACCGCTGACGATATCTTCGATGACCACCTGCTGAATTTCAACAAGCAGCAGAACAATGCCAATCGTCTGCAGAAGGAGTTTAACAATTACATAAGATGCGTGCGAGGTGAGTCATTATTTTTGTTGGCGTAACTCCCTCTCACTTATTCAAATGTTCGTATATCGTTACATTATTGATACGCTGTTGAGAAAGGAAAAACGTACGAATCTGTTTTCGAGTGGGCCACCGTCGTTTTTCCTTTTGTTTCTCGTCCTGTTCTTTTCACGATTTCACGTTTCGATTGCTGCAACTTTTTCGATCTGGATTCATATACCATTTACACATTTCAATTGTCTTTTTGTTTTTCCTTCCTTGAAGCCGCCCAGCTCGCCTCCAAGCAATTCATGGAGGCCGTCAGCGAGGTGTACGAGACCGGTTGGAGCGGACACGACCTCCTCTACGTGCAGACGCAATCCGTCGATATGCTCTATCAAGACTTTTGTCACAAGCTCGGCGAGCAGGTCCTCATTCCGCTCAACACCTACCAGAACCAATTCCCAGAAATGAAAGTGAGTAAACAATATGCTGCGTTTCTTTAAATTACACTTTGCGCGCGTTATTCCATAAGTCGACAATTAATTTGTGAGAATTCAATTAAGCGTAGATTAAGAAATGACAGTTTTCTTCTCGACTTGAACGACGATTGTTGTTTTGATTGGTCGCGATGGAGACGGGTGGAGAAGGTAGAAACGACCTTGCTGGAAAAACAGTCGACGGTGATAATTGGTTTGTTACGCAACGCAGAGGTTATTGTAAAATAAACAATTCAAATCGTATGGCGATTGTCGTGTCGATTGATTTAACATTTAAAATATTGCTTTTAGAAAAAAATTGAGAAGCGCGGAAGGAAACTGGTGGACTACGATGGACAGAGGCACAACTACCAGACGCTGCAATCGGGAATGGCGAAGAAGAAGGATGAGACGAAGCTGTCGAAGGGTAGGGAACAGCTGGAGGAGGCGAAGCGAACGTACGAGGTGCTCAATTCGGAGCTGCACGACGAGATTCCCGCACTCTACGACTCGAGGATACTCTTCCTGGTTACCAATCTGCAGACGCTCTTCAACACCGAACAGATCTTCCACGCCGAAACCGCAAAGGTGTACAGCGAGCTGGAGGCGATCGTCGACAAACTGGCGACCGACAGCCAACGCGCCTCTTACTCCCTGAAAAAAACCAACGGCTCTAGCCTCCCCAGGAAACCCCCGACCGCCCACAGCAACGACATCGTCAACGCCACCTCCACCATCACCATGAACAGCATTTCGCCAATCAAGAACAACTCTCTGCGTAAGTCCACCTCCAACACCGACACCTCTTGAATCTTATCTAACAACGTCTTGCCGGTTTTTTCTTCTTTTCTTCTTCTTCTCTGTGTGTGTGCTGCGTATGCGTGTTTTTTTCGTTGTTGTTGGTTTTTTTTTGCGAGTTAATAATGTTTGCAGCCGAGGGAAGCACGAACTCGAGCGGCTCGACGACGCCCACCGCCCTAGCTACCACACCCACAAAACCGCATACACCTCCCCCGCAGGTAACTACGCCCAAAGAGCTGTTCCCGCCCCAAACGGACGCAACTTCCGCCGGCAGCGGGGACGAGCAGCACTCGGGCAGCTCTTCCCCGTCGACACCCGAACCTCCGCTTGCTCCGGCCACGCTCAAGGTCAGTCCGCCGATGGAGACGACCGTCCCCAAACCGGAAACGCATCCTCCGCGTCCCGATCCACCGAAACCGGAAGTCAACGGTAACTCGATCACGACGACGTCTCTGACGACATCGACGAACAGCACCACAACCACCACCAGCACCACCGCCGCTGCAACAACAACGACGACGCAAGTTCCGCCCTCAACCGTCACCAATGACAACGTCGTCAACGTCAACAAAGTGACGACGGAGAACGCGAACAAGGTCAGGAATGTCGAAGAACTTTACGATATTCCAGTCGGTAAGCCGCTTGCTCTTTCAGTGTTCACTAACACAACATAACAGAAGAATTCACGTCATCAAATATCAATTTCCCTATTAACCTTTATTATTGTTGTTGTTGTTTTTGAATAGGTGCAAGCACCGAAAATCTTCCACACGGTGTCCTCTATCGGGTGAAATCCACCTACAAGTACACCAGAGAGGACGTTGACGAACTTTCCTTCGACGTCGGCGAAATCATCCGAGTCATAGAGTACGACGATCCCGAAGAACAGGTAATAAATCTTCAGAACGCATAATCATAATAATAAAGCAGGAAAATTATATAATTTTCCCACAAAAAGAAGAAAACAAATACAAATTCTTTTTGAAATTGTTTTAATGATGTCGGTGATGTTTATGTCCAGGAGGAAGGTTGGCTCATGGGGCTGAAGGAGACGACGGGCGAACGAGGAATGTTCCCGGCCAACTTTACGAAACCACTGTAAATTAAACAAAGAAACAAAGATGACGAAAACCAATCAACAACAACAACAACTCGATCATCTTCATCATCCAAAGAGAGAGAATCAATCCATCCACGATCAGCAGTGTGCGTGTGTATTTTACCTCTACACGTATCTCTCTCGTATACACGCACTCACATAAATATACATATATATGTATGTATGTGTGCATATGCATAAATAATTCGAGTATTTTCAGCGATGACAAACGTCATCGACGTTTACGAAGCACTGCATATTATTTTACTCATTTGTTTATTAACACGTATAGTAGAAATAAGATGATACGAAGAGGATGGATGAGGGCGTGGCGTGTAAAGAGAGTGAGAGAGAGAGAGTGAGCGTGACATGAAACAAACGAAACCGCCCCCGTCCTCCCCTTTTCCTCTCCAACCAAGAGTCATATAAACAAAGTGCCTTAAGAAAACAAAACAAAAACGTAGAAGAGGAAAGTTACATGATTAACGAAATTTGTTGTTTCTTCAGCTGTTCTTCCATTCTTTTGCAATTGTAAATAATATACATATATAAATATATATATATATTGAATCGAATGTGCCAAACAAATCAAATCAAATAAGAAAGGAAAGAGTAAATTGAGGACGTGTGGAGGACGATAGTTTAATCTTGACGACAAAAGCTCAATCTGCATTCATACGCATCGTTGTGTCATTCTTTGTTTGTTTGTTACTATAGCAATGGAAAAATCTCCATCGTTTAGTTTTTGTTTTGAACGAACGCCGCCGCCGTTTTGTTTCTCTTTTTCAATTAATACACACACACACACACACTCACGTACACTTTCTTCTTGTATCGAATGAGAGCTAAAAGCAGTGGACCATTATCAATCACTAGACGTAATTCTTGTTTCGTTTGTTGTCCTGTAGGCAATTTGTTTTGTTTCGCCGCCGCCGTCGTCGTCTTATATTTGATCTTCTTCGTTGGTTTGTTTCTTATATATACCACTTGATATGTCTACATACATATAGTTCGCTCCATATTAATATTATTGTTTTCTCTTTTAAATATATATATTGCATATTTTATCTTACGTTATTTATATATAAATATATTATATGTGCAGTGAATATTTGCATCTATCGATCGAACATTGCAATTCGATTTTTTTTTATCATCATCTTGTTTAGAATTTATTATTATATCTTCTATTAATTTTATTTTATTAATATAATTCTTACTCTCGCTCCCGTTTCTAATCAAACTAATTTATATTATTAATTGCCATGGCAACAAGACAATCTTTTTGTATATTGTATATCGTGCATACTCTGATGTCCTCCACCCCCCTTCCCCCACCGTTCTTTAAAAGTTACTTATATTAGAAAGGAATGTTTGTTGTGTTTTGTTTTTATTTTTATTTTATTTACACTTATATATTATATATATATATATCATCTTCTTCTTCATCAATTTCTTCAATTGTCTTCCTGCCTCCTGCTCCTGTTCTACACAATAATAATTTTGTTTATTAGGTATTATTAATTAATTATTGACTTTTATTCATCGAATTGTATTGTATTGTATAGAATTATGTGCATTGAGAACATATTAACTAGTTCTAAGAGTGTTTGTTCTTGGTTATGTTTAAATAAATATAAAATATTATTTAATATTATTGAAAAAAAAACACACACGAACACACATTAATTATTATTTGCAATCAGAATAATTGTGCGATGCTGAAGTTTGAAAAATTAAAAAAAAAAATGAACATATTGAGTTGCCTAACTTGATGTGTCGATTGTAATTCAAAATAACTATGGGCGACATCTACCATCGCCCGTGCTCGTTACATTCAGCGACCGGTTCATTTGTTTGGCATCCATTTGCATCATTTCAAATATTGGACCGTTCTTTTTTCTGCATTATTCAACTGCGATAATATTGTTGATGATTACCGATCAATGTGATGTTTGTAAATTAATTGTTTTCGGTGTTACGATCCTTTCTATTGATTGCCATCTGAGTGTTCGGTGAGAATTTCGATTTTACTTTTCATTTTGAGGTTAAATTAAATTTTGAAACAAACGGATTTTGTTGTTGCACTTAGTCAGTCGCTGAGCAACAACAATTAAGATGGACGATGAGGTTTTACCGTCGTCGGTGTCGCCGAGGAAGAGTACGAGGAACAGAAAATCCACACAGAAGGGTGTCGCGTTTGAAATAGAACTGCAGAGGAAGATGGAGAAAAACCAGCAGCAGATTGATGAGGAGGATGATGATGAGTTTTCTGGTGAGGAAATTCAAATTGAAGATACAGGTATGTTACAGATTGGCAAATCGTATTATGATTAATTGTTTGCTTTCTCTTTAATTTAAATCAGTTGCGAGTAATGTTGCCTTGGCTGGAAAGGATATATACAGCTTCGATAGGGTGAAAAAGTTGGAACGTTTGGAGACGCCGAAGAAGGAGAATACTAAAAGTATTCCTAAAACCCCTCACCATCTGCGGAAAAGAATTGGAAAAGGTTAATTTGAACTTTATTCATATTGGAAATGGATTATTCATTAATTGGTTTGCCAGGTATAAAATCGAGTATTGCTGAAGATTTTTCGAGCGACGGAGGCGAAGCGTATGAGAACACGGCCAGCGACTACTCGGCGTCAGAGTCTGAAAGCTCGAATTCTGATTCATCGGAAGATGTTGATGTTGAGGATATTTCGGATGGCGGCGGAGAAACGGTGAAGGCGCCAGCAATGAAGGGGTTGGTCGCGAGGATCCAGAAAGAGTCTGGCAGCAGAACGAGTAAAAAAAGCACCAGCGAATACGTGATCAGAACGGAGGAGTATTTCAGCAATAACGCGACGAAGAAGTCGACCACCTCGAATCACACTCTATCGAAGCTAAAGACTCCGCGTTTGAATCAGGAGGAGTTGCAGAGGCTATTGAAGAAGACGGCGGTGAGCGAGGAGCATCGAAGTTCGATTTGTAACTTCGGCGAGGAGTGCAAGGACAACTTCAACAGGTGGATTTGTCTTTTGCACGAGAACTTCAATCTCCTGTTTTACGGCTTGGGCTCGAAGAGGAACGTGCTGCACGAGTTCCACGAGCTTGTGCTGAAGGATCAGCCGGTGTTGGTGGTGAACGGATTCTTTCCCAGCCTGACACTCAAAGACATCCTCGACGCCATCACGCACGACATGCTGCAGATGCAGGGCGAAAGTTTCGCGAACGTCTTCAGCAATTGCGAGGCGATCGTCGACGCGTTTGCCGAAATCCCCGATCAGCATCTGTACCTCCTGGTGCACAACATCGACGGTGACATGTTGCGGAATCACAAGGCGCAGGCTGCTCTGGCGATGCTCGCCTCCGCCAGGAACATCCATCTGGTCGCCTCTATAGATCACATCAACGCACCTCTAGGTGAGTGAGATTTTCATTTAAAAAACTAACAAAGCAAATATATTGTATATTTATTTTTGCACACAAACAGTGTGGGATCACAACAAGCTGAGTAAATTCAATTTCGTGTGGTGGGATTGCACCTCGTTCCTGCCCTACACCGATGAGACGTCTTTCGAAAGTTCAATGATGGTGCAGAGAACAGGAAATCTTGCGCTCTCATCCCTTCGGAACGTATTCCTCTCGTTGACGTCGAACGCGAAGGGCATCTACAAGCTCATCCTCAAATACCAGCTAGATCACAACACCAGCCAGTATTATCAAGGTAGGATTTTATTTAACCACTTACACGATGCTTATTGTTGTCGCCAAATGCTTCGAAACAGGTCTGCTGTTCAAAGATCTGTATTGGTCGTGTCGCGAGGCCTTCCTCGTCAGTTCCGATCTGGTGCTGAGGGCTCAGCTGACCGAATTCGTGGACCATAAGATGGTGAAGCTGAAACGATCCGCGGACGGCGCCGAGTACCTCATCATCCCCATAGCCACGAATCTTCTCCAGCAGTTTTCCAACGAGCAAACATGATACGAGCAAATAAACTTATTATTTTTTCATAATTCGAATCCCCCCACTCAGACTATTCATTTTACCAGCGCAATCGATACGGCCTTGTTTTTAGCTTAGTTTCGTTTATTTTATTTTTTGATAAAATTTGTTATAGTCGTCGCGTCCTTCGATCCGCGGCGGCGATTGTCGCTCGTGTTACGCGCGGTGGGGCGGGTGGGGAGTTTTTTGCCATTGCATATAACCTCAAAACGACGCCGCCGCCGCCGCCGAATGGGGGAATCGATGTGCGGGCCCCCGTGACGGTTGTCCAGTGCTGGAGTGCAAGAGAGGGACAGAGTTAGAGAAAGGTGCAAAGTTCCAAACAAATCGTCGCAAATTACGAGAAGATTGTCGTCGTCGTCGTCGTCGATGGAGCGGAAAATGTTGGAGCATAAAGGAGACGGCAACCTGATTAGCGAAATCATAACCAGGCTCATCCTGTGGATGGTTTTCATGTACGTAAAGAGAGAGGGTGGTGGTGGTTGTAGAACGATCATTGTTTTCATTAGCAATTTCACAAACTGACATTGACAATTGATATTGTTTGTTATTGATGTGTGTAGCAGTTTTAGTAGTAGTAGTTTTATTATAAAGGAAATGGTGGAGAAATAAAGTCCACTTTTAGTTCGTGGACGCAACAAATTTGAAATCGATGTGCGTTTGGTTATCTAACTCGTTTCGATGTTTTCTCTTCGTTTAGCTACATGGAGCTGTGCACGCCGTTCATCAGGACGATTCAGCCGGAGGAACTGTGGCGGTACAAGTATCCGCCGTCCAGGCAATACGTGACTTCAAATATGCTCTGGTTCACGGTGATTGCGGTGCCGATGATGGTGCTAACGTTGGACGTCATCCGAACGCGAAATCGTGCCGCCTTTCGCAGCGGAATCCTCTGCCTGACGCTGCTGCTGGGCTTGAACGGTTTCGTGACGATCCTGCTGAAGTTGACGGTGGGAAGACCGAGACCCGACTTCTTCTGGCGCTGCTTCCCGGACGGAGGCGGCGACGAGAATCTCGAATGCACAGGCAATCCGCAGAGCGTCCTCGAGGGTCGGAAGAGTTTTCCCAGCGGACACGCGTCCTTCTCCTTCGCCGGTCTAGGTTTTCTCTCGCTGTACCTGAACGGCAAGTGGCGAGCTTTTCAGCCGGGCAACGGGCAAGCCTGGAAGATGATCTGCTGCCTCATACCGATCCTGGTGGCAACATGCATAGCCGTCAGTAGGACGTGCGACTACCACCATCACTGGGAAGGTCGGATCTAAGAAAGCTCCGGACTTTTGTGAACAATGTCTAAATTAAATGATTGTATTCGCTTTTTTAGATGTCACCGTGGGCGGAATGTTGGGTGGAGGACTCGCGTACATCTGCTACAATCTGTATTTCGCCCAGCATCCATCTGGTTCCACGACGACGACCACCACCACCTCAAATTAGCGAGAATATTATATTAGCACGTATTGAACAAGCAAGAAGGCATGTACGCACGAGTGGGGAAAGTGAGAGACGAGAAAGAGAGATATAGAGAGAGAGAAGTGTATATTTGTTCCAATTCCAGTTAATTTTTTTTTTATTATTTTACAACAGATTTTAGAGAATAAACGTTATTCACTTGTTACCGCGAACTTTACGGAGAGCAATCCCTCGATGCCGCCCTCGATCGTGTCGCCTGGGTGGACTGGTCCCATGCCAGGCGGTGATCCGGTGAGGATGAGGTCGTTCGGCTCCAGAGTCATGTAACGTGATACGAAGCTGATGAGCTGCGGCACGTCGAAGATGAGATCGTCGGTGTTGCCCTTCTGCTTGGGTTGCCCGTTTACCGTGCACCACAGCTGCACCTTGTGCGGATCCGTAATCTCTGACTTTTCGATGAACCTGCTCACTGGACAGGCAGTGTCGAATCCTTTGCCGATGCACCACGGCAGTCCGGCGCTCCGTGCGGTCGTCTGCAAAGAAGAAGTTGACAAAAAAAAAAACATTCCCGTGATCATGAATATTATTGATATATATATATGTATTTGTTGTACCAGTTCAGAGGTTGCGGTCATATCCAGGGCGACGCAGTAACCGCCCACGTGGTCCATGGCCGCACCCACCTCGATGTTCTTCCCGCCCTTTCCGATAACCACGCCCAGCTCGATCTCCTCGTTCACCGCGAATCCCTTCGGAATCTACAAGAAAACCAACACATTGCATGTATTTTCCTTAATAACATTAATAACCCACAACCCGCCCGAGATCAAAGTTCGAAACGGTTAATTATCGTCGTTACCACGATGCGCTGTCCTTCGGTGATGTAAGAGGTCGACGGTTTCAGGAAGATCACCGGCTCCTTCGGCGCATCCACCTTCAGAATGGGAAGCAACGCCCTGCATCATAGAAAACACCTTCAAAATGCTGCATCCAAAGTTTCAGAAAAGACACTCACTTGTAATTCATTCCGGCGCCGGCGATCTTCCTTCCCGCCTTTGCAAAGTTCCTGAGCTGTCCGACTGCCATTGCCGCTGTTGCTGTTGCTGTCTCATCCATCGCCGCGTCTCCGACAACAAATGTTCTTGCACTTGTCCTTCCAATTCGAAAGATCCGCTCGCATCGCAGATAACATACCCTCCTTATCTGCTCGATTACAACATTTGCTGCTGCTTTATCACCGAAAAGGTCGGAAAGGTGACGCCCATTTGAATATCCCGCCCCGTGGCACGACTACCAATCCACCGCCAGTTATTTATAACACCCTACCCATTGTTACCGTCACCAGCAGCGATTTCTTTCTTCGACATAAATACAAGAAATAGCAGGGGCGAGATCGATCCGTTGATCTCGGATGTATCATTAAACGAAATGCCAAGTTATTTTAAGATTTAAATATTGTAATGATATCTCGGTTGCCTATCGTATACAACCAAAATTAATGTAATTAGTTAACTAATCGCAATTTGCATTCTATTTGTAAATTGCTTTGCGCAATTTTGAAGACGACTGTTGATTAATGTAGGTCAAATAACTCGCGGAATTGCCTGAATTGCATCGGCCCGTTGCGATGTTTCTATACCGGACTGTTCCGGACGAACATATGAGCGCGCGGGCGCTTTCGAAATCCTACTGCTGACTCCTCACTTTTAAAACATTCGCTGATTTCGATATGCTAAATTATATTAACAATAATTAATAGCATGTTTCGTAATCGATTTCAATGCAATCGCATTCCAATTGGATCGTATGTGATCCAATAGGAATGAAAAAAAAAACAATTTGAATTTGATTTATTTTTCTATATGGTTGGCATCCGAAGCGGTGGTGACATTTCGAGTGGTCGTGTTGTTATGACTGCTTGTGTGTGTCGGTCGGTCGGTCGGTGGGCGCCATTTGTCAGTGGTGGTGGAGCGAGCTGTCAAAACCATATTGATTGCGGTCCGAAGAGATTGAGCGTGTGAATGTGTGCGTTTAGAAGTAAATTCGACGCCGAATTGATGAGCTCCGAGTTGCAGTTGAAATAATAGAAATAAGTAAAGTGGCGGAGATAGAGAGAGATAGAGAGAGAAAGAGAAGAGAGTTTTGCAATGGAAGCGGCGATGCGAGGACACTGCTGCTGTTGCTCCTGCACTGCTCGTTAAGAAGGGAAAAGAGACGAGACGGAAGAGCTGAACAAGTCGGTGTCGGTGGTGCGCGGATAAACCAACAAAAAGAAGAAGGAAAGAAGAATAAGAAGAAGAGGAGGAGGAAGAGTATCGACGACACTGTCTGTACGTGCGCGCGTGTGTATTTGTGAATTTGCACTTTTACACACACACATATATATATAGATATACATATACAGGAATCACGCAGGCAATCGAATAACAGTTAGTGTGTGATTTCAGTTGGAAGTGCTGCACATACACCATACGTTCTTTCATCTATCTGTCGTACCAGCACAGCACACCTTTACCGGCTGAAGCGGGGGAGAGACGAAAAAATAAAACATCGAAGAGAGTGTGAGAGGAAGCAGGAGGAGGTGGAGGAGTGAAGAAGAAGACATCGGCGATCCTGTTTCTTCGTTCTTTTTCTTTTGTTCCTGTTCGTTTCCATCGCGACGAGAGACCGAAGGAAAGGAGGAGGAGGAGGAGAGCGAGTGGAGTTATCCGCCACGAGCAGACTCTGGCGTGCACACACAGACACGGTCGACCTGAAGAACAGTTATATATTAAGTTTTGACGAGAATTCGCAGAGGACGGAGCGAGGTGAGCGTCGCGTGAGTGTGTGTGTGTGAGTGTAGTACGTGCGCTATGCGGACGGTTCCACTAGGTCGTTCCTCTTCTCAAGTAGTAGCAGCAGAAGCAGCAACAACACCAATAACAGCAAAATCAGCCAATCGAACGACCATCCAATTGGAATGAGTTGCCGTTGCCTGACAACGACGATCTTCTTCTGATAGCCGTCGTCTCCCTGCCTAACCCAGTAAAACCCATAGGAACTGACTTGAATTCACACACACAGATACGTCCATCCCCCCACGTCGTGTGCGCGTTTTTAACTTTTTTTTTGTTTGTTTGTTTTATCCTCCCTTAAGTATTTATATTGCCTGCCCACCTCTTATTCTCCCTTTCTTAACTTTCATATTCAACCAAATTTACTTTTGTGGTGCATCCCGTGCAGTGGTATCACCTTCCCCCTTGAATCAGCAAGTGCACAAGTGTTCCTACCTACCAAAAGGAAATTATGATTAAAATGGAAACGGACAAGGTTATTGAGGATTCTAACAGCAATTCGCAGGTAATTGAAAAACATTTTCTCACATTAAAGTCAACATGCAAAATATTTAACCACAACAAAGTGAAATGTCATCATCGTTGCCTGATGCTGCTCCATCTTTGGCCCTTTGTACAAGCGTTAACTAACTAAATGCAACTGGAAATTTTCCATTACAAGAACATGATTCCGCCAGTCATCAACAAACATTGTCAATTGAGACAACCCAAGTTCCATTAACCTGAAATTGAGGAATGTCATTGATGTCTTCTTCTTGTTCGGTTTCATTGTTACCATTGCAGTATTGCTGCAAATCATAAGAATCACAACTAAGAATTAGAAATATTTCATTGTTTAATTCAATTTTAATCCAATGATTAACAACAACTGATGCAGTCTAATGAACCTGGCACAATGTTAATAACGTCATCCAGTTTAGTAATTGTAGCATCCTTTGTTTGTAAAAAAAAAAACAAAAGTTTCACTTTCTTCAATTGTTCAATTCTCCGAGCAACGAAAAACAATAACGTAACGAATTTATGAATTTTAATTTTGAAATCGTACGTAGATTTAGTTTTATTTGATTGTTTGTTTGGTTCGTATTAGTGTAGTGCGAACGATTCGAACGCATCTATAGAAAGTTGTCGCGTTATCAATCGTGTTGTATGCAGCGCGAAATGAACGATAAAGTTCGCGTCCTGATAAGGAGAGGGACGGAGGAGACTTTTTTTTTGAGCAGACAAAAATCTCATTCATATATATACACACACAACAAACTTAACAAATTCACGCACACGTTTTTTCTTTGCAATTTGTGAATGAAAACTGAGAATTTCCGTTGCGTTCCTTCCGCTGAAACCATATTATCTGTTCTTGTTGTTGTTGTTGTTGTCTGCATCCAATCATTTGTTTATGAATCATTTGTTTTCGAATTTTATTTACAAGCCTCCGTGAATACTTACATACATCTACACAATTAACTATGCGAGTGCTCCTGGAGGACGGGACATACCTCACCGCCGATGTGTTAAAATCGTCGACCTTTTATTTTTTTCCTCCTTTTCGAATAATTTGTTTAAACAATTCAATTAGCCGTGGCCTACTGTGATGTTGCATATATTTCGCTGATATTTGTTCGGCTCGTTTCCATTTAGCCAGCCACTCATCATATCTGCGTATCTGCCTCGTTTCTATGATAACGTGTGCTGTTGCTAAGTAATTTTAACAATAGCAGCAACAACGAAACGGAATTGGCAAAGTGATCGTCGTCGGTTAGTTTAATTGAGTTGAACAAAAATTCGGTGAGTTAATTCTATTCCATTAAATGAAAGCTTAGATTCGTTTCTGTACACACACATATACGTGTACAACAGCGGTGTTTAGCTATGGCAACGGCTGGTATTGTTTAAATATCGTTACCAGAAGAAACGGGTTCTACGAGCCCGTTACGGTGATCCCATGGCAACGAAATAAATAATATCTAGACTAGAAGTACCTGTGTACATTGGCAATGGTGCTGTGGTTGAAGAAGAAGGAGGAAGGAAGGAAGGAAGGAAGCAGGTCGGAGGATCGTACAGATTGGAAACGAATTCAGAGTGAAAACACAATTGTTACTTTCTATCTGGATGGGTCGAGGGGAAAGTGTGTATGTTTGTTTTAGTGTGTGTGTGCATTCGTTAAATAATTTAATTCAATCGTTTCACTCTAATGTCTTCACAGCAGATTGAGGGAGAAAGAAGAGGAGAATTGCGATTTATTTCGGGGTTAAGGCGGGAAAGTTAGTATTTGGTTGCTTCGTTAGTATTTGGTTCGGCTCGGATGGAAGCAGAAAGTGTTGCTAATTAACACATGCACGTTTCTTTTCTTATAACTTTTTATTTTTGTTTCAACGAAGGCTAAAGAATCGCATCGTTCTTACAAATAAATCATCTACAGATTTTTGTTAGCTGTGTGCACGACTAGTGTATGTTGCTTCGTTGCAAGGCTATTATACTACTACTACTACTACGTTGATTCTAGTGAGTGAGGAGTGAGGAAGACGACCATCGCGGGCGAATGAATCGAGCGCAAAACAAGAAAAAGAAAAAAATGTAACATTAACAAATGAAGGAGGAAGAAACTACCTCTTCCTCGTTCGTTTGTTCGTTCGCTCTCTCACTCATTCTGCATCCGCTGAAGGATTTATGCTAAGAGATTCGTGCTCTCGCTATTTTACATTTCTTTTTGCTGACGGTCACGACCTTCTCTCGTTATATTCAAGTCCATCTTCCGGTTATTGGATAAAACCATTAAGACCACTCGATTTAGGAGGGAATCATAGTTACCTGTCCGAGAGCTATGCATTTATAGACAGCACAGTTTTAAAGAGTATCGATGAATAACTGTAGGTTTTTTTGTAAATGTTCGTTTTATTTTTTTTTCTTGTCTTTGTGCTTCGTAAGCGGAAGTTCATTGAAAGGAACTACAAATAAATCGGAGCAGCAACAATTTCAGGGACGTAACAACGTTTCCATGGAAACACTACTCTGTTTCTTGACAACGAAATGGTGGATCTTCTGCTCGAATATTGTTGTTAGCAACAGGTGTTGTTTGTTGTAGCAGCAGCAGGACCAACGGTGACGCAAAGAGCGCGAGAACTGCACACCATTTCCTCGTTCTTTGTTGTTGTTGTTGTCGTTGTTGTTTTTTATTAGTTTTCTTCTTCTTCTCTTGTTAGCGTCTGTCGTTTTCTTCATATCCGTTCGAGATAATAACCGACGGATAGACCGCAATTTCCTGGTGATGCAAGGAAGCTACAACAACGGCAACCAACCAGTTAACTAACTACATTATATCTAATGCAATGTGTGGATGGTTTTGTCAAGAAGTTTAGTTCTTTTCGTCGAGCGACAGATGAGAAGCGAAAGAGAGGATAGAAGAGTCGAATGAAAATATATAAATTGGAAATCGGAGCGGAAGCGTTTTCTAAAGAAGCACTATTATAATGGGACAACAGCAGTTGCCCATTTGTTTATAACTGCTCATTTGATAACGAATACTAAACGCGCAATGAAAGTAATAGCAGTAATAGAGTTACGATTATAATAATAATAATTCAATGTGTGTGGTATGTATCGTTTGTACAAGAAGAATTGAAGATAGAAAGAGGTCGAATGTAGAAAGGAAGGAAGGAAGGTCGGAGGGGGTCGATGATCGTCTATTTTCGTGCGTCGTCTGGAATGCATCATAACTGAAGAATAGATGCTCTGACTCATTGCAATTGTTTTCCTGCTGATAACACCTTTCGGAATCGTTTCGTATCATAGTAAAATTGATTGATTAAATCGATCGTGTTGTTGTTTCGTGTAGAGTTTGTATAATACGAAAAAGAACAATTAGTTAAACTTTCGCGATTCAATTCGATGTTTGTTGCAATTGATGATGATTATTAAGTGGTGTGGAGCGTTAAGTAATGGAAAGTTTCCGTTTGCGGACACAAAATTGTAATAATATAAATAATATATACAATATATGAAGTAACAAAGAAATGATAATAATGATGTTTTGTTTGTTGTGTGTGAGCGCGCGCGAAGAAGAAGGAAAGATAATTTCTATTTCTAGTTGTTGATTGAGGGCAATGATGAGGGGAGGAGTGTTTAATCGAAAGGAAATTGTGTGGAGCTATCCAATTTCTATCAAATAAAGAACGGACGAAGAAACGCACGCCGCATGCTCGATGCGTCAAGATTGCGCAATTAGTTGCAATTGTTTTTGTCTTTCTTAGAATATATTAAAAAGAAGCATGATCTATCGATGTGGATTTTATTTTATTTATTAATGATTGTTGTTGTTGTTATTGTCTAGTTTCCGATGACGATGATTTATGATCCGGCGAGGAAGAAGGAACCGTCCGCGGAATTGATAGACGAACGGAACATATGTTTGCACTACTTCGAAAAATGGAGCGAATCGGATCAGGTGGAGTTCGTCGAGAGTTTGCTCTCGAGGATGTGCCACTATCAACACGGACACATCAACACCTACCTGAAGCCGATGCTGCAGCGCGACTTTATCTCTTTACTGCCAAGTGAGTGCGAATCAATCGACGTAGTAGTAGATGTAACAAATTATTAAATGTATGATGATTGTTTGTTTGTTTGTTTCGGTTGCAGAGAAAGGATTGGATCACGTTGCCGAGAACATCCTCTCGTACCTGGACGCGGAGAGCCTCTGCGCAGCAGAATTGGTGTGCAAGGAATGGCTTCGGGTGATATCGGAGGGAATGCTGTGGAAGAAGCTGATCGAGCGCAAAGTTCGGACGGACTCGCTGTGGCGGGGCTTGGCGGAGCGACGACAGTGGTAATAAGATAGACGGAGGAGAGATGTATTTATCAATGGATTTGGTTTGATTTTGTCGATTCTATTTAAGGATTCAATACGTATTCAAACCGAGACCGGGCGAGAGTCACAGGCCGCACACCTTCTATCGGTCGCTGTATCCGAAGATCATACAGGATATCGAGAGCATCGAAAACAATTGGAGGATGGGTCGTCACATCCTGCAGCGCATCAACTGTCGTTCGGAGAACAGCAAAGGCGTCTACTGTCTGCAGTACGACGACCAGAAGATCGTTTCGGGTCTGAGGGACAACACGATCAAGATATGGGACCGTGGCACGCTGCAGTCGACGAAAGTGCTCACCGGTCACACCGGATCTGTGCTCTGTCTGCAGTACGACGATAAGGTCATCATCAGCGGCTCCAGCGATTCGACGGTGCGCGTCTGGAACGTCAACTCCGGCGAGCTGGTGAACACTCTGATCCACCACTGTGAGGCAGTGCTGCATCTCCGATTCAACAACGGTATGATGGTGACATGTTCGAAGGTACGATGATGTAAATACATAAGAGTCATAAGAGTCAATGTACTAATTATACGTTGTTTGTAGGACCGATCGATAGCTGTGTGGGATATGACTTCGCAGACGGACATCACGTTGAGGAGGGTGCTCGTCGGACACAGGGCGGCCGTGAACGTGGTCGACTTTGACGAAAAATACATCGTATCGGCGTCCGGCGATCGGACAATTAAAGTGTGGAACACGTCGAACTGTGAATTTGTGCGGACTCTGAACGGTCACAAGAGGGGCATCGCCTGCCTCCAGTACAGGGATAGGCTGGTGGTCAGCGGCAGCTCCGACAACACCATTAGGTGACGAACATACATATACATACATACATATACACATCATAAACAAACTTAACATTTTTTTTTTCTCCTCCTCCTCCTCTTCTTCAGATTATGGGATATAGAGTGCGGCACGTGTTTGCGCACGCTCGAGGGTCACGAGGAATTGGTGCGTTGCATACGTTTCGATTCGAAACGTATCGTCAGCGGTGCCTACGACGGCAAGATCAAGGTGTGGGACCTTTTGGCAGCCCTGGATCCCAGGAAACCGGCCAACGCTCTCTGCCTGCGGACACTGGTGGTAAATCAATTCCTTTACTATTAAATACATTATGCGCCGCCGCCGCTACTATTATTAATATTATTATTGACGTCGTCGCTTGACGCTTTTTACTTACTTACTCATTACTTACTTGTTCAATTTGTGCGTGCACACAGGAGCACACGGGCAGAGTCTTCCGGCTGCAATTTGACGAGTTCCAAATTGTGAGCAGCTCCCACGACGACACAATACTCATTTGGGATTTTCTGAACTCGACGGACAACAGCGCAGTCAGCAGCATGCAGATGTCGACGACGAGGAGCCCCTCGCGTAAGTACCACCGCACCTGTATAACTCCTACTTCTTTTCATCCTCACCGACTAACGGTTCCAATGATAACGGTAACAATCATAACACCATTGCATCAAACTCTCTTTTGTTGTTTCTGTATTATTTTCTGTGTGTTGTTCTTGTTGTTTTTAAGGAAATTGCATAAATTCTCTTTTGTTTTCTCTTCTTTTTTAGCGACGAATTTTGATGAGTTTTTAGTGTATGAGGATTCGGTGCGTGTATAAATCATATTTAATCAAGCAACAATTTTTTTAACTAACTTGTACCTTCTCTTTTTGTTTTTGTTTCTTTTTCGTGCTTCGCTCGTTGTTTCTTCCTCTCGATCGACGATTCTGTGGGGGGTCGGTCGATCGGTATGGTTTCGATTGTGGACGTTCGAATCCTCCATCCACTGCGGCGACGATCATCAACATCATCTCGACTATTCCAAAATTTATTCCTCCGTTTATTTTAAATCCGTTCCGGGGATCGTTCGATCGTTCGTTCCAAAACATGTAGTAATCTCGAATGTGGGGGATAAGCCTGATATTGGATTTAGAGACAGAGAGAGAAAGAGAGAACAGAAAAAAAAACAAAAGAGTGAGAGAGAGACTCTGAGAGATGAAGGATCTGTGGTGTCGTGAGAAAAGAAGAAATGCATATAGGTATAGTAAGAGAAATGAAAAATAGATGGAGGAGGGTGTGTGTGAGTGTGTGAGAGAGAGAGAGAGAAATTACAGAGATAGATACAATTACAGAAGAGAGCGAGAGAGAGAATGGGGTGAAAATCGTGGACCTAGTCCTCCTCCTACTCTTCTCCATCAAATATGTTGAAGAAAAATAGTCTTATGTACATTCACGAAAGATCGTAGTTTTTGTTTGTTTATTATTATTATTAATTGTTTTTGAAAAATTATTTCCAACATTATTATCTTCTTTTTAATTTGTTATCAATGTAAAAGAAATGAAACGAAGTCGCAGACTTGCGAAAGTAATGATGATGATGATGATGATCATGATATCATCATCACCATAACAACATCAAACAAATCCAATGTTACTGTTATTACCATCACCATCGCTACTATATCACCATGACCATCAACACCACCACCACCACCATATATCATCATCATTTGATTTCATCATCTTCTGGTTTTAGGTTTAAGTTTAGTAAATACAAATATATTTATGCGTATCTCATCATATTACATTGTAATTTATTTTTATTATTATTATTATTAGTTTATTTGTTTATGTTGACACATATATATATATACATCTATATATATATACATACATATAAAAGAAAACAAACACAAACATTGAAACATCTTTAAAATCTTCGTTTTTGTTTGTTTTTTTTTTACTCAATTATTATTAGTTATAGAGAATATATGCGTACGTAGTGGGCGGTCCACCATCCCTTGGTTACCATGACAAATAAATATTCAGTTAGCTTCATTTTTTTTTACGACAATTTTTTGTTTTTGTTACTCTTAGGAAACTGTGAGCACCTTGAGAGAAGCCACTTGTGATTTTTTTTTTGGCAATTTTGATTTTATTTATTACACTATTTATAAACGAATTAAAAAAAACCAACAACTATATTTATATATACATATACGAAAAAAGAAAACAACTAAATGGGAATACATTTAGCGTAAGTGAATAAAGCTGGTTAATTAGTATAGTTTAATTGATGATGATTTAATGCTGCTGTAAAAAAAAAACAAAGAAAAGAAATTACCCACACACACATTTCCCACAACACCATTCATGACGGGATCACAATTGGTCTTCGTTTCTATAGCAACAAGACGTTTGGATGGCGGCGGCAGCAAACAAATGGAGAAGGATCCGTTGCCAGGAAGATTTCTGTTTGTTGTTTTATTTTTTATGTTTTTTTTTCTTTCTTTTTTAAATTAAGAAAGAAGCAAAAGAAAAACGTGTGGTGCTGCGTACGTTTGTGATTGATTTTGATGTTCTGTTGCAGCGTTTGAGTGATATATGCTGGGGAGGCACGGATGATGGGAGGTTCGATATTTCTCGTAACGCGACGCGAAGATGCAAAGAATACCGACAAAGAAAGACACGCACGCACGCAAGCAAGCAAGCAAGCATCCCGACTCCTCCCACTTCGGAGCCGCCCCCTGCCCCCAACACATCAAGACGGCGACTAACAGTTTCCGTTTGTTTTCACGTATCCATTGTTCGCGTACGAAAGAAAAACAAACAAAACAAAAAAAGAGACGTCATTTGTTGTTGTTGTTGTTGTTGTTGTTGTCAACGCACCGCATATGTTATGTGTCCTTCTCTTGTCCGTTTGTTTTGTTTTCGTCTCTCTTTCGTTATCATCCCCCATGGATGTCTAGTTTATCGCATGTGTGCGCGCTCGTTCCATTTTGTTTTTGTTTCGTTAATCTCGACGCGAGTGTCCAGAGAGTGTCTTCACGGACACGTAGGACACACAGAAGACATAAACCGTTAAATGTTCGTGTTTTAACTTTGTAAGACTATATAAACACTCACACACACACTATAGTGTATATACCTAGTTACGAATTTATACCAATTTATATTTATATATATATATTACCTTCTTTAAATATGTACCGTTCGTTTTTATGTTTCTTTATTTAAATTTAAATGTTTCGTTACTTTTTCGCACATTCTGTAAATGTAAGCAAAATCGAAGAGAAACGTATAATAGCTATTATTAAATGATAGTACTAGCATTACTCCATAGCAACCAATCAATCAATCTATCCTATGTTGTTGTTTTGTTTTTATATATTTTTTATATTGTATATTAGTAACTATGTACTGTTATTGTTTTGTTTTCGCATATCGAAACTAATCGTGAGTGCAAAACAATCGTACAAGACGTACAATTCGCATGAAGAAACTTTACTTTTTTGTCTGTTTTGTTTTCGTAATGTTCTTCTTGTTTTTTTTTTGTCACCGTACGCGAATTACCTGATCAATATATTTATACATAATAAGCAAAAGTTTAAGTAGTTGTTTCAAAAATTGCTGCTACCTGCTGCATCAGAAGAAGAAGGAAATTGCATCTTACATAGTAGGAACAACAGCAACAAAATTTAAAAAAAAGAACCCTAATTGTGTAGTCTGTAAGAGTTAGTGTGTACCCATTTTACCCTTTTCAGTAGTTACTAAACCACTGACTAAAACAGATGAAGGAGAGATTAAAAAAAGTGAAACACAAACAAAAAAATTAATTAATTAATTATTAATAATAATTTTAACGATTATGAAAAGCTTTTTGTGATAAAGAAAGAAAGAAAGAAAAACAACAACAAAATATTATTGTACGTATAAATATGTAATATTATAAAAATTATGTAAAATATTTGAGAGTGAAAAGGAGGATGAGGAGTAGGAAGGATCGACAAATTTCAATAATAATAATAATAGTAATAATAATAAAAAGTTTTTTGATCAAACGATATATAAATATATATATATATATATGTTTCATTGCATTGTTACCAACCCTCGTACGTGTTTAATATTACGTAACTATTTTCGAAATTTAAATATTGGTGGCGCGCGCGCGCGCGCATCTCTCGATGTAATTAATACGTGTGCTGTGATTTGTCGCGTTCGAATGTTTTTCAATGCCTTCTGCTGCCATCGGTGAAACATCAGCAGCGGAAATAGTTTGCGTATGCGTTGATATCGAAATTCGCGTCAAGAGTTGATGATTAGATGAACGACAACGGACGAACTGATATGCGATAAGCGAAATTTGAATTTGAATATTTTTGTTTTTGCGTAGAGGGCGCTACGTCGCTACCAACCGCAACAATATGACAGTTGCGCTTGCGTCCTTCCCCGTCAAGTTGACATGTTGCAGACGGTTCGCTCGAGTTTCAAGCGAGAAAATTGTGCATTTTGCTTTGTTGTGTGCGTGCTTTAGCTCGCATAAACACACACATACACACACACACGCGCGTACACACTTAACTCTGAACAGTATATACATATAAGTGTGTGTGTGTGTGTATATATATATATATAGATAGATAGGTAGTTCAATTGAGAGGACATTACTGTGTGTTGGTGAGCGAGTAAGTGCGAGTGCGAGTGTTTGCTGGTGTGTGCATGTATGTTATGTATGTACATGCATGTCAACGGAAGCGGTGAATAGAGTTGGATGCGTGCTGCGAGTACGTCGGATTCGGATGCGATTTCATCTTCGGCAGAAGTAGAAGAGTAAGGAAGTGGTGGAAAAAGTAGTAAAAGAAGAGCAAGAGGCGGAGGACGGACGGACGGACGGACGTCAGGTTAGGAGGAGGCCTACCTCAAGGTGCAGGCCTGCCGCGCTTCTCCACATCCCATACCGTTTCTATCGGAATTCAGAGATCGAAGTGCTCTTGCTGCTACAAATAACGAACACCGGAGACACACACCAATGAGCGAAAATGGCTGATGAACAGGTACAATACAATAACGAACATTATGCTTATTGCTGCATCTCTTCATCATTGTATGTAAACACACTCGCTCACTCACTCACGCGCACGTACAAACAACAACGATTGCGTTGGATGCGGAGGAGTAGAAAAGGAAAAGAAAAGAAATTAACCCGCAAACCATCATCCTTTGTTTATGTTTTGATCGGTAACCTGCATTTCATTTGCGCAAATCATCGTGACCATTTTAAGGCACACACTGATTCACTCACTCACTTAGGGCACACTCTCCATCCTAATGTCTTATCATCATTGAATACTTGATTATTACGTGCCCCCTCGCACGAGACGATTGAAACGCAGTCACTCTTATATAAGTTGAGTTGATAACAAAAAAATAATAATCTAAGGGGGCGACAAATGCTGACAACGACAACACAAAAATCACCATTCAATTGTTTATCTTGTTGTTGGTGTGTTTGTGTGTCAACTGTATGTTTATAGAAATTTAATGTATAATATCTGTGCTGTGCAGCAGCAGTGGCAGCAGCAGCAACAACTGCATCAATCTCCTGTTTATCTAATAAGATGCAAGCATTGTTTGTGTTTTTGGTCAAAGTCTGAATGGGAAGGGATTCGTTATTATTTTTTTATTGTTCTCTTATCCATTGTGTGACACTGATAAATTATTGGATTGCATTCATTTATCAAGTGTTGCAAATAGATATGATGATGGCAAAACAATAGCGAAACTATTTTATTTTTTGTGTGGAATGAAGTCCATGTTTGCGATTGTGCTCGACAATCCCATATTTGTTTTTTTGTTGTTGTTGTTGTTTGGATGTCATGAGATTTGGTTGTGTTGCTGCATTAGTGTCAGATTTGCTGGAGGTGTTTTAAAATAGGCTTAGTGGTGAGAGACTCTGAAGATGGACAGAGTGAGTAGTTGTTTCTTTAGAGTGTTTGTGCAGAGTATGGGAGTGATATTTATTAATTAATCAATCTTTTGTAGGAAATCAGGCAGTTGGAGCTGTTGTGCAAACAGCTGTACGAGTCGCAGGAGACGTCGATCCGTGCTGAGGCCGAGAAAGGTCTGGTGGTGTTCCAGGAAGGACCGGACGCTCTGACGAAATGCCAGGTGCTGCTGGATAGGGGCGATTCTTGCTACGCGCAGCTCCTTGCCGCCACCACCCTGACGAAGCTGGTGTCGAGAAACGCACAGGCGTTAGGATTGCAGCAGCGTGTCGACATCCGGAACTACGTGCTCAACTATCTGGCGACGAGGCCCAAATTGCCGGCGTTCGTCGTTCAAGGTCTCGTCTCGCTGTTCTCGCGCATCACCAAACTGGGATGGTTCGATACGCACAAGGAGGAGTACGTGTTCCGCAACGTGGTCAGCGATATCAGCAAGTTCCTGCAGGGCTCCGTCGAACACTGCATGATCGGGGTGCAGCTGCTCGCCCAATTGACGTGCGAGATGAATCAGATCTCCGATGTCGAGGCGAACCGTTCGCTGACGAAGCATCGCAAAATTGCCTCCTCGTTTCGCGACACGCAGCTCTTCGAGATCTTTCGGTTGAGCTGCTCGCTGCTGGGGACGGCGCGAGAGAATTGCAAAAATTTGAATTTTAACGACGAGGCGCAGCACGGTCTCATGACTCACCTGTTGAAGCTCTCGCAGAATTGCCTCACGTACGACTTTATCGGCACCACCACAGACGAGTCCTCCGAAGATCTGTGCACCGTGCAGATCCCGACGAGCTGGCGACCCGCATTCCTAGACTCCACCACGCTGGAGCTCTTCTTCGACATGTACCATTCCCTGCCGGCGACGCTCTCCTCGCTGGCACTCTGTTGCCTCGTTCAGATCTCGTCGGTGCGCAGATCGCTCTTCTCCAACACGGAGCGCTCCAAGTTCTTGGCGCACCTCGTGAACGGAGTCAAGCACATCCTGCAGAATCCACGTGGACTGAGCGATTCGGCCAACTACCACGAGTTTTGTCGACTGCTCGCTCGCCTCAAGTCCAACTATCAGCTGGGAGAGTTGGTGATGGTCGAGAATTACCCAGAGGCGATTCAGCTGATAGCCAAATTCACTGTGCAGAGTCTGCAGATGTGGCAGTTCGCACCGAACAGTGTCCACTATCTGCTGAGCCTGTGGCAGCGAATGGTCGCGTCCGTGCCGTACGTGAAGGCGACCGAACCGCATCTGCTCGAGACGTACACACCGGAGGTGACGAACGCATACATCACGTCGCGACTGGAGTCTGTGGCGGTCGTGGTGAGAGACGGTCTCGAGGATCCGATCGACGATCTGGGCATGGTGCAGCAGCAGCTCGAGCAGCTTTCGGTGATCGGCAGATGCGAATACGAGAAGACGTGCACCCTGCTGGTGCAGTTGTTCGATCAATCGGCGCGCACCTATCAAGAGGTGCTCGCAAACAGCCAATCGCAGCAGATCGACGTGACCGTGCAGGAGGGTCGTCTCACGTGGCTAGTCTACATAATCGGGGCGGCGATAGGTGGTCGCGTCTCATTCAATAGCAATGAGGAGCACGACGCGATGGACGGCGAACTGGTCTGCCGCGTTCTGCAGCTGATGAATCTCACCGATTCACGACTATCGCAGGGTGGCTGCGAGAAACTCGAGCAGGCGATGCTCAGTTTCTTCGAGCAGTTCAGGAAGATCTACGTCGGCGATCAGGTGCAGAAAAATTCTAAAGTTTACAGGAGATTGTCGGACGTGCTCGGTCTGGCGGACGAGGCGACCGTCCTCAGCGTCTTTATCAGGAAGATGTACGTGTGCTTTATTTTGCAGAAGGGTGAATTAATATTTATTAATAATTATTTTCTTTGCGCAGCATAACCAATTTGAAATATTGGGGTCGCAGCGAGCAGATAATCAGCAAGACGCTGCAGCTGCTGAACGACCTCTCCGTCGGCTACAGCTGCGTGCGAAAGTTGGTCAAACTGGACGAGGTGCAGTTCATGCTGAACAATCACACCAGTGAGCATTTTCCATTCTTGGGCAACGCGGTCGCCGTCAACGAGATGCGCTGCAGGTCGATGTTTTACACGTCTCTGGGCCGTCTGCTGATGGTCGATCTGGGCGAGGACGAGGATAGATTCCACAATTTCATGTTACCATTGACCGGTAAGCGAGCGAGCGAGCGAGCGACCGACCGAACGAGCAAATAATATACATATATCGTTTACATTTTGATTGTTTTGTTAAGGTTCGTTCGAGAGGATCGGGACGCTGTTCAGTGCATCCGAGACGCCGATGTTTTCTACCGACGAAACTAAGAAGGCTCTCATCGGTTTATCGAGGGACCTCAGAGGATTGGCGTTCGCCTTCAACACGAAAACGTCGTACATGATGCTCTTCGATTGGATTTATCCGAGTTACATACCTATTCTGCTGAGGGCCATCGAGTTGTGGTATCACGACCCGCAGGTTACGACGCCTGTCCTGAAGCTCTTCGCTGAACTGGTGCAAAATCGTTCGCAACGATTGCAATTCGACGTGTCCTCGCCGAACGGCATACTCCTCTTCAGAGAAGCTAGTAAAATTATTTGTAGTTACGGTAAGTAACGATTGCTTGACGATTCACGATGACCACGACAATAATCTCTATCTTCTCATGCGCTTTCATGCAGGTAATAGAATATTAAATGTAGAAGTACCAAAAGAGCAGACTTATCCGCTGAAACTGAAGGGCATGTCCATATGCTTTTCTATGCTGAAGGCGGCACTCTGTGGCAGTTACGTCAACTTCGGGGTTTTCCGTCTGTACGGTGACGAAGCGCTCGACAACGCGCTCAACATATTCGTCAAGCTGCTTCTCTCCATTCCCCAATCGGACTTACTGGTAAGTGGACACAACACGCACGCACGCACACGCACATACTATCCGAATATGATGAATGACGATGAGTCGTGTCGTGTTTTTGCAGGATTATCCGAAGCTGTCGCAGACTTATTACGTGCTGCTCGAGTATTTGGCCCAGGACCATATGGCGTTCCTGTCGACGCTGGAGCCGCACGTATTCCTCTACATTCTGTCCTCCATTTCGGAGGGCTTAACTGCCTTAGGTGGGCGACTTAATACCTACACAGGTCTGTGCAGTTCAGGGACGTGCAGTACAGCAAAACCAACCTCCCAAAAAAAAAAATATAAGATTATATATATATATGTGACATAGACACACACACGCACACATAGAGAGAGAGAGAGAGAGAAAATATCAAAAATGTAAACTTGCAATACGAAAACACACATTTACAACATCGTATCTACAAGAATCGAAGAATGAACCCTTCGATTTCCACTCATCTTTTCCCTTTTCGTGTTTCTCTCATTGCCACTTTTCAATATTCAATTATATCACGATCACCAGCAATTGTTCTCTCTTTTTGTAATGACAATGGACCGACAATTGTTTCCATAATTATTATTTTTCATTTAAAATTTTCGATTACTTTTCCTTTTTTTTTTAGAAATTCTATGTGGAAATGATTGTAGAGAATGTGTGTCTCTAGGTCTTGTTTTGTTTTTGTTTTTTTTTTTACATTTTTGATTTTCGTTTCTAATTTGAGTTTAGTTTTATTTATTTGATTTGGGTCTGCTGCTGTCTCTGACTGTACAAACTTAGAGTCGTAGACTTTTCTTTAAGTTATGTTATGTTTTTTTTGTGTTTGTTTGATTGTTTTTTTTAATCGTGTTACATTAGTTTTATTTGTTTTTTTTGTTCAATTGTTTTGCATTTTCGCGAATTTTCTATTTTGTTGTTGTATATGAATTGATTGGCTTTTGTAGACTAAGCTGATTAATCTCAATTCGGCTTTTTGGCATGCTTGCGATTTCTATTTATTTTTTTTTTGTTTGTTTTTGTTCAAGTATTTTTCTCTCATTAGCTCATTTTGTTGTATGTATGTATGTGTACGTATGTACGTAAATCGCACACGTTATTAATTTGCGCGTTTTCGTGTCGTCTCTGCTTCGTCTGTTTCCAGATACGATGGTCTGCACCGGCTGCTGCGCCACCCTCGATCACATTGTAACATATTTATTTAAACAGTTGACCCAAAAAGGTGAGTCTTTACTTTGGTGCTGGTGCTGTTTTGTAACAACAACAATCTTGTATTTGTATTTTCAGCGTTTCCTGGTAAGAAACCTGTGGTGCCGATCAGTGACATGTTCTTGAAGGTGCTCGAGGTGCATCCGGAGATCCTGCAGCAGATCCTGAGCACCGTTCTGAACGTGATCATGTTCGAGGATTGCAGAAACCAATGGTCCATGTCGAGGCCGCTGCTCGGACTGATCCTCCTGAACGCCGACTACTTCAATCAGATGCGCGAGAACATCATCAGAAGTCAACCGCCCGACAAGCAGGCGGCGATGGCCCAATGGTTCGAGAACCTTATGGAGGGTATCGAGAGGAATCTTTTGACGAAAAATAGAGACAGGTATGTGTGTGATGTGTGGTGTGATGTGATTGATGATGCGTCCTGTCCTGTCCTGCCCTGTCCTGCTACAGCATCAATAATGATGATTCGTTCGTTCTTGTTTCAGGTTTACGCAAAACCTGTCGACGTTTCGCAGAGACATAAACGATTCTTTGAAAGGACCCAATGTTAATACATCAGTTAGTGATATGATGACATCATAGTGATTTTAAGTACATAAAAGAAATGATAATTTTCTCCACACGTTGTTTTTCTTTTTCATCATTTTTTTTCTCTATTTTATAATGTTTTTAAATTGCCGAATTAACTATACTCACTCTACGCATTATAGATTATATTATTATTATTATTGTTTTCATTGTTCTTCTCTAAATGTCTCTTACTGCTACAACGCACTCTCTTCACTATTTCTCATTCATTCATTCACTCACTATTCATTCTGTTTCTCTCTGTCTATTTGTTTACAAATTATATATATATATTTATGTAGATTAGATACTGTACGTTGTTTCTACTCTTCTGTCTTCGGAAGTAGATTATGAATGAATTGTTGTATGCAAATGGAAGAAAAAACAGACATAGTGAAATTCGGAGAGAGGTGGCGAGTCGGAGATAGATTATAAATATTATTGAAGAAGGAGTGAAGAAGCAGAAGAAAGAAGGGATGTTTGATGAAGATGATTCATAATGAATGAATGAATGTTTGTGTAGTGTGTGTGTGCGTGCGTGCGTGTGTTACTGTGACTGCTGCTGTGTACAAAAAACGACGACGACATCATTGCATTTATTTTTGTACTGCAATTATTCTCGTCTTTACTCTCTCTCTCTCTCTTTCTATCTGCATATCAAAAACTACATTCATTCATTTATTTTTTTCTTGTTTTAAGCATCGGAACGCATTTTTTGTTTTACTTTTACAATTCATCGACATTATTTCAATCTTGTTTCACATAGATACATACTGTATTATTTTTATATTATTGTTTGAAGCGACCACAACACTAACTATCCCCCTCCCCCCCTTTATTTTGTTTTTGTTCTCTTTATTCAAACAGCCTACTATCTTGACTATCTCTTTGTTGGACAATAAAAGAAAGATTAAATACAAAAACTGAAAGTAATTACAAACTGATGAATACAATTGCAAAATCCGCCCGTTTTCTTTAATTTGCAAATTTCGTGTGTCGTGTGTACGTACGTAAGCAGTAAGTAGTATTCTATTATAAAGTGCACAAATACGAAATGTAAATTTGAACGGTGCCTGAACTACAATATTTAAAATATTGCTAACAGATGGCGCTAGTTGTTTAAAAATAAAAACGCCTAAAGTGCAGGCAACCAAACACTATTACGAAAACCACGATGACAACACAAAGATATATGTAGGCTCGTTCGAAAGGTGAGCTTTTCAGCTTTCATACAAGTGGTCAATGATGTAATTATCTTAAGGGGTTGTCGAGATATTCACGAAATGAAAAAAAAATCGAAAAAAACGTCGTTTCTCTGTTACGCAACAAACATTACGTAACTTTTGTTACGTAAAAAGTTGCGCAACGCTTGCGTGCATCTGATTATGCAATAAAATCATAAAAAAGTTTATTACTTTTCAAGAAATTCAAGAAAAATTAAAAACATCAGTTTTTGTGAAAATTCAATTCACCTTTTTTCCATTTTGTACTGCTCATAGCAGGCGAGTCGGCAGCAGTGCGAAGATGCGAAGATGCCAGTAGGCTCGTTGGAAAGGTGCGACATTCAGCTTTCATACGAGTGGTCGATGATGTAATTATCTTAAGGGTTTGTCGAGATATTCACGAAAAACTGAAAAAAAAAATTGAAAAAACGTCGTTTCTCTGTTACGCAACGAACATTACGTAACTTTTGTTACATAAAAAGTTGCGCAACGCTTGCGTGCATCTGATTATGCAATAAAATCATAAAAAAGTTTATTAGTTTTCGAGTTATTATCGAAAAACTGAAAACATCAGTTTTTGTGCAAATTCAATTCACTTTTTTTCCAATTTCTACAGCTCATAGCATGCGACTCGGCAGCAGTACGAAGATGCTTTTAGGCTCGTTGGATAGGTGAGACACGAAAAACTGAAAAAAAATCGAAAAAAACGTCGTTTTTCTGT
>NW_017099706.1:0-696 GCF_001412225.1 Nicrophorus vespilloides
CACAAAGCAGTTAACATAACAATCGAAGATGTTTACGACTGCTACTCTTTAAAGCAGCGGTCGGGGAACTTTTTTAACCATTACCCCAAAATATTATTACGTAAGTCGATATTACCCACCAATAATAAACATTATTTAAATAAACATTATTTATTGAATTAATTTGCATTTACATATTTATAAAAAAAAGTTACATGAAAATAGTAACAAATAGTAATAGACAAACAAAATAAAATTCTTAAATTGGAACAAACAAAAATTAATTGAAAACTTTCCCCCTTCAGGTTTTGGAAACATGATGTTGCTTCATGTTTGATATAATTACTTTAAAATTGGGACTTTTTGATGTAAGAGCAATTTGATTTCTGTTTTTCGTTTTTATGTTCATTAGAGTGGAAAAGCCTTGTTCACAAAGGTAGGTTGTTGCAAATGGCAGCAATTTTTTTACCGCCTCCTCATGTGCAATTTTGAAAGCCTTTGCAGCCTTTGACAACCAAAAAGACGACAAGATTTGCTTTGGTCTCAAATTGAATACAGTATTGGATGGAAGTTCAAGAATTTCCTCTGGAAAACCTGGAGGTTCTTCTGGTATGTTAGTAATTTCACATTTAAAAGGATCTAAAACCCAATTCACAGTTTGTACATCAAGATCTGAAAAGAAGTCAGAGAACCGCTCTCTGAGTTTGGTAAGATGAA